>NC_069504.1:296832603-296973976 GCF_027579735.1 Bombina bombina
CATTCTGATGCCCAATTCCTCTCAAAGTACAGTGTTTGTCAGAGGGATGTGAAGAGAGTATCGCCTATTGATTTTTATGCTTTCTCTGGCAGGAAATCTTTTCAAGGGTTCTCTGTTATCGGTCGTAGCGATTCATCTCCTACCTCCCTTTTCAGATCGACGATATACTATTATATACTCTTATATACATTACCTCTGCTGATAGTTTTCAGTACTGGTTTGGCTATCTGCTATATGTGGATGGGTGTCTTTTGGTAAGTATGTATCATTATTTAAGACACTCTCAGCTATGGTTGGCGCTTTATGTATTTATATAAAGTGCTAAATATATGTGACTCAGAAGATCCTGCTTCAGACATTGACATTGATAAATCAACTTATCTTTTTAAGATTGAGTATATTTGTTCTTTGTTGAAAGAAGTATTGATTACTTTGGATATTGAGGAGTCTGGCCCTCTTGATAACAAATCCAGTAAACGTTTAAATTCTGTTTATAAACCTCATGTGATTACTCCTGAGGTTTTTCCTGTTCTTTATGCTATTTCTTTTTAAAGACACGGTGAGTCCACGGATTTCATCCTTACTTGTGGGATTACGCCTCCTGGTCAGCAGGAGGAGGCAAAGAGCACCACAGCAGAGCTGTATATATAGCTCCTCCCTTCCCTCCCACTCTAGTCATTCTCTTTGCCTGTGTTAGTAAGATAGGAGATGGCAAAGTGAGGTGTTAGTAAAGATTCTTCAATCAAGAGTTTATTATTTTTAATGTAGTGCCAGAGAGTGCTACTTTGTTCTAGGGTGTTGCCTAGTCCAGATCAGTCTCTACAGAAGAGCATTTGGTGGCTTTAAAGCAATGGGAACTTGTGGGACATAACTCTCACTGCGCCTCCCAATACTGATGCTGCCCTGCTTGTAAAGTCTGAGGGAAGAGAAAAACTCGGTACTTTTTATTTCCACAGGCCAATGTGAGGAGAAAATTTGGACCTCGCAAGCCGGGTGGGATGCCTTTGCTGTTGTGCAGAATGAGGTAAGTGCTGGCTTTATTTCTGGTGGTATAGCATCTCAGAAAAAGGCCTGGGCACTTTGTTATTTTTCTATACCTCATTGAACTACATGGAAGATTCTCCTAGCCTATTAGGAGACTTAAGGCAGCCAGGACACTGGGATTTACATGTCTCATCTCCCAGTGGTCTCACATATAATATTAAAACAGACCGGGAGATTTTATGTTGATCTTTAATGTAATGTAATATTCATGCTCACAGTAACGCAGTATGTTGTGCGTTGGAACGCAGTATTTTGTGAATTATTGCACAGAGAACTGTTGGTTAATTGTGTGTGCATATTGTGTGCTTTTTACTTGTCTCCCGGTGCCTATATTTAAAGCAGGGTGCCCGGATGATTGCACAGAGTTCAGTTTGTCACAAGACTTCTCTGGATGTGATAACTGTTTAGCACGAGTAACAGCGATATTCACTTTTCTTCTTTGCCCCGGCGCCTATACTTGAAAAATGGTGAACGGGTGTTGGATTATGTAACGCCCACGAAGGGCGGAGCTTGTCGAAAGGCTCTGTGTATGTGCGCTCTTCTCCTTTTGAGCCTCAGGTCTATGCTGCAGCTGCTGGGTCCGGTTATCTCTGATGACAGCCAGGTTGTTAAAAATGCAGCACTCAAAAGTTCTTCCAGCAGTGGCATAAACAGTATTATCCATATTGCTACATATCTTTGCTCCCAAAGGATTGCGCATGAAAAGTGTTATATATGTCTCGTTTCATACTGCTTATATTAACAAGTATAACAGCCGACAGGGAGGTTTATTTTATTACGCATGAAATGTGTTTTACATGTCTCGCTTCGTACGGCTTAAAGATGGCAGCCGACAGGGAGTTTTCCTTGTAGGTGTTATATGACTTGTTCACCGTTCCCAACGGCTTGTATTACATTACGAGCTGACTAAGGGGGATTTATTTACGCCAGCTGCCTTTTCTGCTGTATTATAGCATATAGTTGAGAGGCTTTGCGCACTTTATTTGAGAGTGTCTTTCAGTGAACTAGAGGTTGTCTACTTTCCAAATATTGCAGGAGAAGTGTTAGAGGAAGAACAGAGATTCATTTTATTTTTTATAAGTGTTTTTAAAAAAAAAAAAAGTTATCTTTTAAAATTTAAAGAGACGGTAACGTTTTTTATTGTTAACTTTTATTACAAAATTTAACATGTTGATTGGTTTAATTCATCCTTGTGATTTAGGATGGATTTTTACCACACAAAAATAAATGTTACTTTTAACATTTAAAGTTACAGTAACGTTTTTGTATGTAAATGTTTTTTTATTGAAAATGTATGTATTGCTGTCTAAGAGTCTGTTGACAATGATCAATCTCTGCCACACACTTCTACTATAGCGTCCCTCTAAACTTTATGGACACATACAGTGCTATGCGCTTCCTTTCTCACTCCACCCTGAGTTGTTCTGCATTCATACATTATATGTTTTTCCCACGAGAAAACTTTACTAGAGGTATTATTTTCAATCATTTAGAATTGAAACTTAATTGATTAAGTAGTTTCTATTTCGAATGGTTCTTCCCTGTTACCTGAAAGAGGAAGATACTTCTGGATTACCTGAGGGAGAATTATTATACTCAGATGGAACTTTATTTAATTTAATCCTGAGGTTGTTTTTTCTTTCAGTTTTTAGCTTGCACACCTCCATTTGCTTCTTTAGGAGGTTTTAGCTACCCTGGGCGACTCTGACATTACCGGTGTTAGTGTTCCTAGTGCATCCAGCAAAATGTAAAGAATGGAAACGGCCAGCTGTAGTAGCTGATGGTTAGCTTAGCTGTCTAGCTAGCAGAAGGTTTGCAGTTTGCAACCAGCTGCAGCTATTCACCTCATAAACTTTGATTAAGGAGTTGTTTTCCGTAGCCAACTCAGCTATGGAGGCTGGGCACTCATTCCCTAGGGTGGAAGGAGTAGTTTCCAGCTTAGATAAGAAAACTACTATACCCTTAGAGGATAGTTGGGTTTTTCAAAGATCCTATGAACAAAAATTAGAGAGGGGATGTACACCAGGGGTTACAATGGCAACCAGCAGTGTACTTTGCTAATGTCATTGGCATGACGGCATATTGGTTTGATGTGTTGTCTGATACTATTACGTCAGAAACTCCCTTGGATAAAATTCAGGATGGGATATAGACTTTCAAATTGGCTAAATCCTTTATTTCAAATTCTTGCCTTGAGGTTATCAAAGTGGAGCGTAGGTTTCAGGTTTTCTCTGTCCCAGTTCATTCAGCCTTATAATTAGAGCCTTGTTATACAGATGTATGCTCTGAGTCTACATTTTTTAACAATTCATTATAAGAAGGCTTTGTTGGAACCTGGCTTGATGGAGATCAGACTTTAGTTCGAGATGTTCAGAATCCATGGAAACAGGGGCAGCGTTTTTTTTATTCTAATCTGTTTGTAGTTCCCAAAAAGGAGGGAACCTTCAGACCTATCTTAAACCTCAAGAGTCTATATAAATTTCTCAGCGTTCCATCTTTTAGGATGGAAATTATTTGTGCCATCCTTCCATTGATACAGGAGGGTCAATTTATGACAGTAGATCTAATGAATGCATTTCTGCATGTTCCTATCCACAGAGATCATCACAAGTTTCTGAGGTTTGCCTTTCTGGACAAACACTTTCAGTTTGTGGCTCTTCCTTTCGGTCTGGCCACGGCACCCAGAATTTCCTCAAAGGTTCTGGGGTCTCTGCTGGCGGTTCTAAGACCATGGGGCATTGCGGTGGCACCTTATCTGGACGATATTCTAATCCAGGTGTCATCTTGTTTACAAACAAGGTCCCATGCCGATATTGTGCTATCCTTCCTGAGAACTCACGGGTGGAAGGTAAATCTGAGAAGGAGTTCTCCATGAGAATTTTTCTGACCAGGGTCAGAAAAGCAAAGATTTTGAATACATGTCAAGCCCTTCAGTCCACTCCTCAGCTGTCAGTGACTCAGCGCATGGAGGTAATCAGATTGATGGTGGCGGCAATGGCCATCATACCGTTTGCTTGGTTTCACCTCTGGCCTCTGCAGCTAAGTATGCTCAGGCAGTGGAATGGAAATTATACAGATTTGTCTCCTCGAATAACCCTAGAACAGGAGACGAGGGACTCTCTTCAATGGTGGTTGTCTCTGGATCATCTATCCCAGGGGACATGCTTTCGCAGACTTTCCTGGGTGATTGTGGATGGGGAGCTGGCTGGGGCACTTTAAAGGTTTAGGGAGTATGGACTCAGGCAGAGTCTCTCCTTTCCATCAACATCCTTGAGTTGAGGGCGATCTTCTATGCCCTTCAGGCCTGGCCTCAGTTGGCTTCGGCCCAATTCATCGGGCCCATTATTGCGATCTGTCAGCGATCAACATCCCAGGTGTGGACAACTTGGAGGCTGTTTTTCTGAGCAGGCAGACCTTTCATCCGGGAGAGTGGGAACTCTTTCTGGAAACATTCTCCAACCTGATTCTCAAATGGGGTCGGCCAGACTTGGATCTCATGGCATCTTGTCAGAATGCCAAGTTCCCGAGATACGGGTCCTGGTCCAGGGACCCTCAGGCCGATCTGATAGTTGCCTTGGCAGTTCCTTGGTCCTTTAGCCTAGCATTTCTATTTCTCCTTTTTACTATTCTCTCCTGGGCTATTGCTCGAATCAAACAGGAGAAGGCATCAGTGATCCTCATTGCTTCTGCATGGCTTCGCAAGATTTGGTATGCTAATCTGGTGGACATGTCATCCCTGCCACCTTGGAAGCTTCCATTGCGGAAGGACCTTCTCATTCAGGGACCCTTCCTTCACCTGAAACTAGTTTCTCTGCAACTGACTGCTTGGAGATTGAATGCTTCATCTTATACAAGCGGGGGTTCTCTGATTTGGTCATAGATACCTTAATTCAGGCGCGTAAGCCTGTAACTAAGATGATTTGCCATGAGATATGGAGCAAATATCTTTGTTGGTGTGAATCCACAGGATACTCATGGAGTGGAGTTAGGATTCCCAGGATTTTTGTCTTTTCTCCAAGATGGTTTGGAGAAGGGTTTCTCAGTGAGCTCCCTAAAGGGGCAGATTTCTGCCTTATCTATTTGTTGCACAAGCGTGTGGAAGATGTACCAGATGTTCAATCTTTTTGTCAGCCTTTGACTAGAATCGGACCTGTGTTTTATCCGATTGCTTCTCCTTGGAGTTTGAATTTAATTCTTAAGGTTCTTCAAGGCATTTGAACCTATGCATTCCATAGATATTAAGTTGTTATCTTGGAAAGTTTTGTTTCTTCTTGCCATTTCTTCTGCTAGAAGAGTGTCTGAACTTTCAGCTTTTCAATATAATTCTCCTTACCTTATTTTTCTTTCGGATAAGGTGGTTTTGGTTTTCTTCCTAAAGTTGTTTCAGACAAGGACATTAATCAGGAGATTGTTGTTCTTTCCTTGTGTCCTAATTCTTCTTCTCAGAAGGAACGCCTGCTACACAATTTAGACGTAGTCCGTGCTTTAAGGTTCTACTTACAAGCGACTATGGATTTTCGTCAATTGTTTTCTTTGTTTGTCATTTTTTCAGGGAAACGTAGGGGTCAGAAAGCTACAGCTACCTCTTTTTCTTTTTGGCTGAAGAGTATCTTCCGGTTCGCATATGTGACTGCTGGACAGCAGCCTCCTGATAGAATTATGGCTCATTCTGCTAGGGCTGTTGCTTTCTCATGGGCATTCAAAAATTATGCTTCTGTTCAACAGATTTGCGAGGCTGCATCTTGGTCCTCTCTTCACGTTTTTTCTGAATTTTACAATTTTGATACCTTTGCCTCGGCTGAGGCTGTTTTTGGGAGAAAGGTTCTTCAAGCAGTGGTGCCTTCCGTTTAGGTTCCCTGTCTTGTCCCTCCCTTTTCATCCATGTACTATAGCTTTGGTATTGTATCCCACAAGTAAGGATGAAATCCGTGGACTCATCCTGTCTTTAAAAAGAAAAGAAACTTTATGCTTACCTGATAAATTTGTTTCTTTTTAGACCCGATGAGACCATGGCCCGCCCTGTTCTATGAGACAGGTTATTATTTTTTGTTAAACTTCAGACACCTCTGCACCTTGGCTTTTTCTTTCTCTTCCTAACTTCGGTCAAATGACTGGAGTGGGAGGGAAGGGAGGAGCTATATATACAGCTCTGCTGTGGTGCTCTTTGCCTCCTCCTGCTGACCAGGAGGCGTAATCCCACAAGGAAGGATGAAATTTGTGGACTCATTGTGACTAAAAAGAAACACATTTATCAGGAAAGCATAAATTTTCTTTTCTGATGTAATTGCTAAGGAATGGTCTAAGCTTAATACTTCTTTTGTTCCTTCTTCTAGGTTTAAAAGGTTGTACCATTTGCCAGTGACTAAATTAGAGTTTTGGGAAAAAGTCCCTAAGGTTGATGGGGCTATTTCTACTCTTGCCAAGCATACTACTATTCCTATGGAAGATAGTACTTCCTTTTAGGATCCTTTAGATAGGAAAATTGAATCTTATCTTAGGAAATGTTATTTACATTCTGGCTATATTCTCAGGCCTGCCATTTCTATTGCTGATGTTGCCCCTGCATCGACTTTTTGGTTCGATAGCTTAGCACAACGGGACAAAGATTCTGATTGGTCTAGCATTGTTCGTTTGCTTCAATATGCTAATCATTTTCTCTGTGATGCTATTTTTGATATCATTGAGATTTATGTTAAAATATGGTATCTAAATCTAGGTTACTATCTTTATCATTCCAGGGTAATAATTTGTTTGGTACTCCAGTTGGATTCTATTATTTCTGAGGTGAAGGGAGTTTTTTTGCCCCAGGATAAAAAATCTTATGATAAAACTAGAGCTACTAATTGGTTTTGTTCCTTTCGTCAGAATAGAGAACAGAAAACCACTCCTTCCCCTAAGGACTCTGGCTCCAATTGGAAGCCATCTTCAAGTTGGAATAAATCCAAGCCTTTTAAGACACCAAAGCCAGCCCCCAAAACTGCATGAAGGCGCGGCCCTCAATCCAGTTCTACTGGTGGGGGGCAGTTTGAAATTATTTCAAGACGTGTGGGCAGATTCCATTCAGAATCATTGGATTCAGAATATTGTCTCTCAAGGGTATCAAATAGGTTTTAGAATAAGACCTCCTGTGAGAAGGTTTTTTCTCTCTCACATTCCAACAAATCCTGTGAAAGCACAGGCCTTTCTGAAATGTGTTTCAGATCTGGAGCTTTCAGGGTTAATTGTACCAGTTCCACTTCTGGAACAGGGTTTGGGTTTTTATTCAAATCTATTCATTGTCCTGAAGAAGGAAAATTCTTTCAGACCAGTTCTGGATCTGAAGTTTTTGAATCACTTTGTAAGGGTCCCAACTTTCAAGATAGTGACTAGAAGGACTATTCTGCCTTTTGTTCAGCAAGGTCATTATATGTCCACAATAGACTTAAAGGATGCATATCTTCACATTCCGATTAATCCAGACCACTATTGGTTTCTAAGATTTTCTTTTCTAGACAAGCATTACCAATTTGTCACTCTTCCATTTGGCCTATTTGTATTTAGAGAGCAGGGTATTGCGGTGTTTCCTTATTTGGACAATATCTTGGTACTGGCTCAATCTTTTCATTTAGCAGAATCTCACACAAATCAACTTGTGTTGTTTCTTCAAAAACATGGTTGGAGGATCAATTTACCAAAGAGTTTCTTGATTCCTCAGACAAGGGTCACCTTTTTAGGTTTCCAGATAGATTCAGTGTCCATGACTCTGTCTTTAACAGACAAGAGACGAATGAAATTGGTTTCTGCCTGTCGAAATCTTCAGTCTCGATTATTCCCTTCAGTGGCTATATGCATGGCAGTTTTAGGTCTCATGACTGCAGCATCGGACGCGATCCCTTTTGCTCGTTTTCATATGAGACCTCTTCAGCTTTGCATGCTGAATCAATGGTGCATGGATTATACTCAGATATCACAATTGATATTCTTAAATCCCAACACTCTGACTTGGTGGTTAAACCATCACCTTATTGTTCAAGGGATCTCCTTTGTTCATCTTTCCTGAACTGTGATTTCAACAGATGCAAGTCTCACAGGTTGGGGAGATGTCTGATGATGAGTCCTGTAGGAAACAAAGACAGAGAGGCACAAAATAGGACAGTATCGTCTAGACAAACTGAAGATCAACACACTGACGTACAAATATCCAGCAGATATCTACTCACAAGTGAGGCGGCACCAACGGAGTGCCTAACATAGCAAGTCGGGTCTGTTAAAGAGTCGCCCGACCGACACTCCCCAGGAAATAGAAGACCAGGTGATCCACGGTCCACACAATCCGCTCCGATATGGGCCGCCAGTCAGCTCAGGGGTGTGATAGGACAAAATAGCTCTGAATGGGTAATCGAGAGGGTGTGACAACCAGACAGTCACCGATTACATAGTGGAGACACAGCCCGTCTCAGACCGGTGAGAGCAGTACTAGTAGTAAGAGGAGTCGGCAAATATAAAAGACTGTTTATTAGTCAAGTTTAAAAACAGCCACATTTTGATATACTTAAATCCCAACATTCAACTCTCTCTGTCCTGGTGGTTGGACCATCATCGGATTATTCAAGGGGCCTCTTTTGTTCATCCTTCCTGGACCTCAACAGATGCAAGTCTTACAGGTTGGGGAGCTATCTGGGGGTCTCTGACAGCACAAGGGGTTTTGGAATCCTCAAGAGGCGAGGTTACAATCAATATTTTAGAACTCTGTGCTATTTTCAGGGCTCTTCAGGCTTGGCCTCTACTAAAGAGAGAATCATTAATTTGTTTTCAGACAGACAATATCACAACTGTGGCATATGTCAATCATTAGGGTGGGACTCACAGACCTTTAGCAATGAAAGAAGTATCTTGAATACTTTCTTGGGCAGAATTAAATTCCTGTCTAATTTCTGCAATACATATCCCAGGTGTAGACAATTGGGAAGTGGATTATCTCAGCCATCAGACTTTACATCCAGGGGAGTGGTCTCTCAATCCAGATGTATTTTGTCAGATTGTACAGATGTGGGGTCTTCCAGAAATAGATCTCATGGCGTCCCATCTAAAAAAGAAACTTCCCAGGTATTTTTCCAGGTCCAGGGATACTCAGGCGGAGATGGTGGATACGTTAGCAGTTCCTTGGCCATACCAACCTGCTTACATCTTTCCACCTCTAGTTCTTCTTCCAAGGGTGATCTCCAAGATCATAATGGAACAATTGCATGTGTTTCTGATAGCACCAGCATGGCCTCACAGATTTTGGTTTGCGGATCTTGTCCGAATGTCAAGTTGCCAACCTTGGCCACTTCCTTTAAGACCAGACCTTCTGTCTCAAGGGCCGTTTTTCCATCAGGATCTCAAATCGCTAAAATTTGAAGGTATGGAATTTGAACGCTTAGTGCTTAGTCATAGAGGTTTCTCTGACTCAGTGAATAATACTATGCTACAGACTTGTAAGTCTGTTTCAAGGATATTTTTATTATTGGGTTTGGAAAACTTATATTTCATGTTGTTCTTCTCATAAATTCTCTTGGCATTCTTTTAGAGTTCCTAGAATTTTACAGTTCTTCATTATGGTTTGGATAAAGGTTTGTCTGCAAGTACTTTGAAGGACAAATCTATGCTCTTTCTGTTTTATTTAATAGAAAGATTGCTAAGCTTCCTTATATTCACTGTTTTGTTCAGGCTTTGGTTTGTATCAAGCCTGTTATTAAATCAATCTCTCCTCTTAGGAGTCTTAATTTGGTTTTGAAGGCTTTGTAGGCTCCTCCTTTTGAGCCTATGCATTCTTTGGATATTAAACTACTTTCTTGGAAAGTGTTGTTCCTTTTGGTTATCTCTTCCGCTAGAAGAGTTTCTGAATTGTCTGCTCTCTTGTGAGTCTCCTTATCTGATTTTCCATCAGGATAAGGCTGTTTTGCAGACTTCATTTAAATTTCTTCCTAAGGTTGTGAAGTCTAACAACGTTAGTAGGAAAATTGTGGTTCCTTCCTTGTGTCCTAATCCTAAGAATACTCTTGAAATAATTTTACATTCTTTGGATGTTGTAAGAGCTTTGAAATATTATGTCAAAGCTATTAAAGATTTCAGGAAGACTTCTAGTCTATTTGTTGTTTTTTCTGGTCCTAGGAAAGGTCAGAAAGCCTCTGCCATTTCTTTGGCGTCTTGGTTAAAGCTTTTGATTCACAAGGCTTATTTGGAGGCGGGCAATATCTGCCTTAGAGAATTACAGCTCATTCTACTAGATCATTCGCCACTTCTTGGGCCTTTAAGAATGAAGCTTCGGTTGATCAGATTTGCAAAGCAGCAACTTGGTCTTTTTTGCATACATTTACTACATTTTACCATTTTGATGTATTTGCTTCTTCTGAAGCAGTCTTTGGTAGAAAAGTTCTTCAGGCAGCTGTTTCAGTTTGATTCTTGTACTTATGATTTAAGTTTTTTTCTTGTAATTTATGTGAAATTTATGAGACACTTATTTTTTGTGTGGATTTAATTTTTTCAGCAGAAATAGCTGTTTTTATTTTATCCCTCCCTTTCTAGTGACTCTTCTGTGGTCTTCCACATCTTGGGTATTTCTATCCCATATGTCACTAGCTCATGGACTTTTGCCAATTACATGAAAGAAAACATAATTTATGTAAGAACTTACCTGATAAATTAAATTCTTTTATATTGGCAAGAGTCCATGAGGCCCTTCCTTTTTTATAGTGGTTATGTTTTTTGTATACAAGCACAATTATATTTCCAGTTCCTCTTTTTGTATGTTTTTTTGGCAAGAGTCCATGAGGCCCTTCCTTTTTTATAGTGGTTATGTTTTTTGTATACAAGCACAATTATATTTCCAGTTCCTCTTTTTGTATGCTTTTTTACTCCTTATTTTATCACCCCACTACTTGGCTATTCGTTAAACTGAATTGTGGGTGTGGTGAGGTGAGTATTTATAGGCATTTTGAGGTTTGGGAAACTTTGCCCCTCCTGCTAGGATTGTATATCCCATACGTCACTAGCTCATGGACTCTTGCCAATATGAAAGAAATTAATTTATCATGTAAGTTCTTACATAAATTATGTTTTTAATCATTCATACTGACCCCTATTTTTAAGTTGTAATTTAGATAGACTGCCTCAGAAAACATTTTAAGATATAATGTGGTTTTAGAATTTTTAATCTAGCATTGCTAATCAACTCAAACATTTTTCAGTATTCTTTGAAGTATTGCTGTTTTATTAGTTCATAAATCCTAAAATAGTATTTTAACATTATATTTGATAGGAAGATCCAGCTTTGCAACGTCACTTTAAAGGACACAAAGATGCCGTTACCTGTGTTGACTTCAGTCCAGACAACAAACAACTTGGTATGTTTTGTGCTGTTTTGGTAATATATAACATTAATTCTGGACTAGTGTGTTATAGTAATCCCTTCTAATGGCATAATGGAAGACATGCTAGAAAGAGCTACTCAACTGTGAGAGGGAGGATTGAAAAAAACAGGTGGAGGAGCTAAGGGATCCCCATAAAAAATCTAGAAGGTTTTGTTCCCCTTGCTTTGCTCCAAGTTCCGTACGTGTGAAGCTTTGCAACTAAACTCGCCTTAAGGGAGTTCTCGGTCTACTGTGTGTTTACAGGGCTTCAAAAAGCATAGGATTGGGATAGAAGATTTTAAGCTCAAATAATAAGAGTCATGCACACTCTATAGTTTGGGGGTATAATCTCATAATTTGTTCTTCTTTTTCTTTAAATACTAAAATGCATATGTGCTCTCACACTTAAAGTGATGGTAAAACCTAGCATTTGTGAAACACTAGGCTTTACCATTGAAACAAATAAAGGGGGCTTTCAGTCATGAAGTATTTTAACAAACTTGGATTTACCATCGCTTTAAGTAACAAGATTTCTGTAAAATGACAGCCATTCAAGTGGATTTTTTTGGCATACCTTTGAGAAAGCTCAATCATTGTCTTGTTCTTGAGGTATATGGCAGGTAGGATTAGGAGAGGACAGTGGAAGAAGTTACTACTAGATATGGACAGCTAAAAGGGGTAGGATATGTAATCTGTGTGGATTCAGGATACTAAAGAGGCTGATAGTTATTTCCAATGGGTAAAGTCACTTTGTGAGCTGTATATATTTTAAAATATATTTTATTGGGGTTTAGTTTAAAGGATAATTATTAAATATATTGTGTTATAACCCGGCCATATAATAAACCCCCTTCCAATTTTAAATAGATGTAGGACACATGTATTTAAATTGGCTTAAAGTCAATGGTATTTGGTGAGGAGGTTGACGGTATGCATCATAGACAGTCTTCTATGAAGAGAGTCTGTTGTTCTTGAGCCCTTATCTTCATCAGCTAGTCATCTTTAAACTACAATGTGTCTTTAGTGCATTTGGGGATATGACACTTCATTCTCCCTCTATGACTTGTAGTTGGGATCTAGGATGGGATGCCCGGAACTGATTAATATGGACCCATTTATCTATAAAACTATCATTTTTGAGGATCCTTATTTTATAGACCACTGGAGATATTTTGTTAGTAATGACAAAAGGACCTTTCCATGATGGAAGAAATTTCTTCTCCTTAACCTGATCTCTTCCGAAGTTATAACGATAAACCTTATCATTTATTTCATATTCCTTTTTGGACGTCTTGAGATCATAATAGGTTTTAGTGGCAGTTGTGGCAAGTTCCTTTGAGCAAATGCAAAGGCATATTGCAGGTGCTTTCTTAGGTTCTCCACATATTGATGTGTATTGGCAGCGTTTATCAAGTTCTGGTCTGATGTACGGTACAGTAGATGTTGAGGTAGAACCATTCTACTACCAGTCATCAATTCAAAAGGTGACATCTTGGTAGCACTACTTGGAGTTGCTCTTAATGCCATTAAGACTAGAGGTAAGGTCATCAACATAAGATAAGGTCATCAACATAAGATAAGGTCCCCCTTTCCAGTGCATCAGGCATAGCCTTATGCATGAATACAGCAAATTCATGTCCAGAATTTATGTATCCAAAGGAAGTCTCTGAAATGCATATTGGACCTTTTGAAATGATAATGCCAGCTTAGATTGGTCCTCCTCATGTACCTTTATGGTCCAATATCCCTGCGCGCAATCAATGGCAGTGAATATTTTGGATCCCTGCATCTGTGCTAGGCACTGGTCAATATATGGCACAGGCCAGCCAGCCAGCCATGTACACTCATTTGTTTAGCTGTCTTAAGTCAGCACACAAACGCCATTGTCCATTGGGCTTAAGAACACCTAGAATAGGATTGTTATAAGAGCTGTGCACCTGTCTGATAATACCTCTTTCTTCCAAGTTCCTTATGATTTCTGCAAGAGAATCATATGAGGCTAAAGGAAGTCTGTATTGTTTAACAAAGACAGGTGGCACATTGGGATCTGTTTGTATTCTTGCAATGTGCAAGTCTGTAGCCCCACAGTCATAACAATCCCTAGCAATAATATCCTTGTACTCCATCAGGAGTTCTCGCAGCTGTTGGTGTTCATCATCACTGGAACAGCCATTAGCTAAAGATATTTGCTCTTCGACTATTTGCTGAAATCCTGGAAAGATTTCAGGCTATCCTATTTCATAGGCTTCTTCCAACCTAGGTGGGATCCCCTTGATTATAATTTGCATTGCCCCCATGACTTTGGGTATTTGGGTATTCTTGCTGTTTGATCGGCTGATCAAATACCAGAGAGGCTTCTTTAATTTTACAGATGCCTTCCTCTGAGCTGAAGGGATAAATAGATTGAATAGTAAATAGACCCTCTGGTATAGAGGCAAATGATTGTTCTATTAATTGTTCTTCAGTTAAGTATCCTTCAGGTATTAGCCCAATTACATTATTCTGGAATCCAAAAGTGTAATAACTCGATTCCAGCGCATATCCTATTGAAGTTCCCTTGGATAAGGTTATATCCTGTGGGGTCATGTTATGTACAATAACATGTATTGGAATAGTTGCAATATTTACCAAAGGAGTATAGGTCATTGTGATACCCAGATTTTGTATTCTATGGGAGAGGCAAATTAGTGTTTCAGAAGTTTTTAATTTCTGACCTCTCTTTACCTGTAATGGTAAAAGGAATTTATCAGCCCCAGCGGGAATTATAATATCGTTAGACACCTGCATATTCACAGCATATGGCAATTGCTGGTTTGATTTCAGGGCTGCATTTTCATCCTGATATACTTCAGGGTCCCCCTTTAACCTGCTCCAGAGGCACGAGTTAATCAAATCTATTTGTATGGCATATCTATGTAAAATATCATTGCCAATGTATATTTGATTATGGGGAGTATTTAGAACTAAAAACAGGTGATTCACTGATTTATTACCTATAGAGACAGATAATAAGCACTTAGCTGTGATGTTATAGCTTTGAAACCTGTCATCCAGGCCGTAGACACAGTGGTCTTGGGGAGAAATATATTTAATCACTTTAGGTTCAGCTATCTGTGCTAATATAGCTACCTTCCTGTTTTAAGTTCAATTTGGAATACTTTGCTGTACCAAGGTCATGCACTTGTATAGGGATAAATAGATCCTCTTTAACTCTCTCAATTCCTGCGAGGTATTGAGCGTGGCCTCCCCCCTTAGGGATTCTATGATCCCCCTTGTGGAGAGATATGGTTAATACATCGCCGTCTAAGGAAATATTCGCTATCTTTCCAGGCGAAATTTTAAAAGTATTACCATCAAAGCCACTTAAAGGAGTCTGATCATCTATCTGTAGGATAGTGATTTCAGGTACCGAGTTATTCCTGAAATGAATCTCCACAGCATCTGGTTTCTCTTCCACCATGTGACAGTTATGTCGGGGGCGAGATATACCAGATTTCTCATAATTAATAGGCCTTTTGACTTGTGACCAAATTACATTATTTATGCAATCAATTATGGTGCTAAATCGCTTCAGGAGATCATTACCAATAATTAAACGATCAGTTGGCAGATCCACTATAATGACAGGGTGTTTTATGACCCTGTACCCCAGTTTAAATTTTAACCAGGCTGTACCGTAGACTTTTAGAGAGTCACCCCCAACACCTATTAGTGAACCATCAAATTCTTTTATTTTAGGTTTGTGGGGTGTTAGCTCGTTTAGCTGTGTGTAGTACCCGTGGGATAGAATAGTTGCCTGAGACCCAGTATCAATTAATCCCATGATAGGGTTGGAAACTGAATCCTGCAGCTCAGCTAATACATAATATCTCCCTGCATTTTCTACAATTTCACACATAAAATTGGCATGATCACACACTTGTGGTCTTCGCCACGTGTTACCTGAATCTGCTGTGTTACCTGATGCAGAAGAAACTTTGTTCTTACCGCTCATGTCCTCTATAATAGGGTCGACTGGGTTCTTGTGTACTGCATCTGTGGAAATAAGGTTAAAAGAATGCTGCAAAGGAAGAGATTGGTTAAATTTCCCCGGCTGAGGTTGCTTGTCATCACAGCTAAATCGTCCGTTTCCGGTCTGTGGGGAGAGAACATGATTAGTACCGTTTTTGACATTTAAAATTTTATTTTGTATATCTCTCCCCTCCCTTTCAGGTGATACTGTAGTGTTTATGACTGTGCCTGTGGCCCACTGCTGACCACTGGCTGTACCCCTAAAAAAGTATTGTTCGGTGGCTGAGCCATAAAAGGTTGACTCATATTAGAAAATTGTTCGCTCAACCGATTTAACTGGGTGTAAAGCTGATCTACTTGATCGTACAAGTTACCTCTACCCCTGCGCCTATCACTTGATGCCCCATAGTAGTTATTCCTGGACCATTGGGTTCCCTCAGAATCAGGGCCGCTGTTCCTATCCTGGCGTGGCTGCCCCTGGGGTTCAGCTTGTTCAGCGTTAGTATTTTGGGGAGCACTATTTACTTGGGGTGTCTGGTTACCCTGAGAGTATTTTCGCCACTTATTTTATCTACCTTTGCGGGGATATCTATTATCTTGTAGGTATTTTTTTTGGGTGTAATTATTTACCTGAGTATGTCACCCATTTTGGGTATAGCCTCTCTACGCCTCAGCCAGTGTTGGGGGAGTGGCAGAGTTAAAACTTTGTGGGGATGGCCGTTTCCTCTGGCCACCTCCGCATAGGTTTTCTTTTTAGACTCAAAATTGAGGGGGCTAGGTGCCACCCTAGTTTCTGCCACCATTTTGGGGTTGGGCTTTGATTCCCTCTTAACCCGCTGTTCACCAGACTGCTGAATAGAGTATAACTTTGTACTCTCTTTGATCAGCTATTCCAATGAGCAGTTCTCATCAAAATCTCTAGCTAAATTAATTTTGATGGGTGTGGGCAGTGCTTCAAAAAATAAATTCACAAATTCTGAGCATTCAAATATGGGATTATCCTCTGCCATACTGTATGCATTTTTCAGTACAGAAAGGAATTCTATGGGGCTGTGATTTGCACTACATTTTAAACCATATACAGCTATTTTTGGTGCCGTTTCTCCAACATAGGTGTGTCTGGTCCACGGCGTCATCCTTACTTGTGGGATATTCTCTTCCCCAACAGGAAATGGCAAAGAGCCCAGCAAAGCTGGTCACATGATCCCTCCTAGGCTCCGCCTACCCCAGTCATTCTCTTTGCCGTTGTACAGGCAACATCTCCACGGAGATGGCTTAGAGTTTTTTAGTGTTTAACTGTAGTTTTTATTATTCAACCTTATTCTTTAGGGACTTTCCCTAATCATAGTCAGAGCCTCATTTTCGCGCCGGTATGGCGCACTTGTTTTTGAGGACCAATCCAGCCTGGGACCTATGCAAGGCTGGAGCAAAGGAAAGCAGGCCAGGAAACCTGCCACTGCTACCAAGACAGCATGAAATGCGGGCCCCCGATCCGGGACCGGATCTGGTGGGGGGCAGACTCTCTCTCTTCGCTCAGGCTTGGGAAAGAGATGTTCTGGATCCTTGGGCGCTAGAAATAGTCTCCCAAGGTTATTCTCTGGAGTTCAAGGGGCTTCCTCCAAGGGGGAGGTTCCACAGGTCTCAGTTGTCTTCAGACCACATAAGAAGACAGGCATTCTTACATTGGGTAGAAGACCTGCTAAAAATGGGAGTGATTCATCCTGTTCCATTAGGAGAACAAGGGATGGGGTTCTACTCCAATCTGTTCATAGTTCCCAAAAAAGAGGGAACGTTCAGACCAATCTTAGATCTCAAGATCTTGAACAAGTTTCTCAAGGTTCCATCGTTCAAGATGGAAACCATTCGAAAACTTCTTCCTTCCATCCAGGAAGGTCAATTCATGACCAAGGTGGATTTCAAGGATGCGTATCTACATATTCCTATCCACAAGGAACATCATCGGTTCCTAAGGTTTGCATTCCTGGACAAGCATTTCCAGTTCGTGGCATTTTCTTTCGGATTAGCCACTGCTCCTAGGATTTTCTCATAGGTACTAGGGTCCCTTCTGGCGGTGCTAAGACCAAGGGGCATTGCTGTAGTACCTTACTTGGACGACATTCTGATTCGAGCGTCGTCCCTTCCTCAAGTAAAGGCTCACACGGACATTGTCCTGGCCTTTCTCAGATCTCACGGATGGAAAGTGAACGTGGAAAAGAGTTCTCTATCTCCGTCAACGAGGGTTCCCTTCTTGGGAACTATAATAGACTCCTTAGAAATGAGGATTTTTCTGACAGAAGCCAGTAAAACAAAACTTCTAGACTCTTGTCGGATACTTCATTCCGTTCCTCTTCCTTCCATAGCGCAGTGCATGGAAGTGATAGGTTGATGGTAGCAGCAATGGACATAGTTCCTTTTGTGCGCATTCATCTAAGACCATTACAACTGTTCATGCTCAGTCAGTGGAATGGGGACTATTCAGACTTGTCTCCGAAGATACAAGTAAATCAGAGGACCAGAGACTCATTCCGTTGGTGGCTGTCCCTGGACAACCTGTCACAAGGGATGACCTTCCGCAGACCAGAGTGGGTCATTGTCACGACCGACGCCAGTCTGATGGGCTGGGGCGCGGTCTGGGGATCCCTGAAAGCTCAGGGTCTTTGGTCTCGGGTAGAATCTCTTCTACCGATAAATATTCTGGAACTGAGAGCGATATTCAATGCTCTCAAAGCTTGGCCTCAGCTAGCGAGGGCCAAGTTCATACATCAACCATCAGGGGGGAACAAGGAGTTCCCTAGCGATGGAAGAAGTGACCAAAATCATTCTATGGGCGGAGTCTCACTCCTGCCACCTGTCTGCTATCCACATCCCAGGAGTGGAAAATTGGGAAGCGGATTTTCTGAGTCGTCAGACATTGCATCCGGGGGAGTGGGAACTCCATCCGGAAATCTTTGCCCAAGTCACTCAACCGTGGGGCATTCCAGACATGGATCTGATGGCCTCTCGTCAGAACTTCAGAGTTCCTTACTACGGGTACAGATCCAGGGATCCCAAGGCGGCTCTAGTGGATGCACTAGTAGCACCTTGGACCTTCAAACTAGCTTATGTGTTCCCGCCGTTTCCTCTCATCCCCAGGCTGGTAGCCAGGATCAATCAGGAGAGGGCGTCGGTGATTTTGATAGCTCCTGCGTGGCCACGCAGGACTTGGTATGCAGATCTGGTGAATATGTCATCGGCTCCACCATGGAAGCTACCTTTGACAGACCTTCTTGTTCTAGGTCCGTTCGACCCACTCCAGCTGACTGCTTGGAGATTGAACGCTTGATCTTATCAAAGCGAGGGTTCTCAGATTCTGTTATTAATACTCTTGTTCAGGCCTGAAAGCCTGTAACCAGAAAAATTACCACATAATTTGGTATATCTGTTGGTGTGAATCTGCAGGATTCCCTTGGGACAAGGTTAAGATTCCTAAGAGTCTATCCTTCCTTCGAGAAGGATTGAAAAAAGGATTATCTGCAAGTTCCTTGATGGGACAGATTTCTGCCTTGTCTGTGTTACTTCACAAAAAAGCTGGCAGCTGTGCCGGATGTTCTAGCCTTTGTTCAGGCTCTGGTTAGAATCAAGCCTGTTTACAAAATTTTGACTCCTCCTGGGAGTCTCAACCTAGTTCTTTCAGTTCTTCAGGGGGTTCCGTTTGAACCCTTACATTCCGTTGATATTAAGTTATTATCTTGGAAAGTTTTGTTTTTGGTTGCAATTTCTTCTGCTAGAAGAGTTTCAGAATTATCTGCTCTGCAGTGTTCTTCTCCTTATCTGGTGTTCCATGCAGATAAGGTGGTTTTGCGTACTAAACCTGGTTTTCTTCCAAAAGTTGTTTCTAACAAAAACATTAACCAGGAGATAGTTGTGCCTTCTTTGTGTCCTAATCCAGTTTCAAAGAAGGAACGTTTGTTGCACAACTTGGATGTAGTTCGTGCTCTCAAAGTTTACTTAGCAGCTACTAAGGATTTCAGACAAACTTTGTCTTTGTTTGTTGTTTATTCTGGTAAACGGAGAGGTCAAAAAGCAACTTCTACCTCTCTCTCCTTCTGGATTAAAAGCATTATCCGATTGGCTTATGAGACTGCCGGACGGCAGCCTCCTGAAAGAATCACAGCTCACTCCACTAGGGCTGTGGCTTCCACATGGGCCTTCAAGAACGAGGCTTCTGTTGATCAGATATGTAAGGCAGCGACTTGGTCTTCACTGCACACTTTTTCTAAATTTTACAAATTTGATACTTTTGCTTCTTCTGAGGCTATTTTTGGGAGAAAGGTTTTGCAAGCCGTGGTGCCTTCCATTTAGGTGACCTGATTTGCTCCCTCCCTTCATCCGTGTCCTAAAGCTTTGGTATTGGTTCCCACAAGTAAGGATGACGCCGTGGACCGGACACACCTATGTTGGAGAAAACAGAATTTATGTTTACCTGATAAATTACTTTCTCCAACGGTGTGTCCGGTCCACGGCCCGCCCTGGTTTTTTTAATCAGGTCTGATAATTTATTTTCTTTAACTACAGTCACCACGGTAACATATGGTTTCTCCTATGCAAATATTCCTCCTTAACGTCGGTCGAATGACTGGGGTAGGCGGAGCCTAGGAGGGATCATGTGACCAGCTTTGCTGGGCTCTTTGCCATTTCCTGTTGGGGAAGAGAATATCCCACAAGTAAGGATGACGCCGTGGACCGGACACACCGTTGGAGAAAGTAATTTATCAGGTAAACATAAATTCTGTTTTTAGTGCGATGTTGCCCGAATTCTTTTCTGCACTGTTGTTTTGTCTCATTCCAGGAATGAATATTCATATCCTTTAGTGAAGCAAATAATTTGTGATATGTACCTTCAAATACCCAGGGCAGAAATTCAATGTTTGACTGCTCTCTTGTTACATTCATTATAGCTAAAGCATTTTCAAAGGTCTCTAAGTGGTCAATTATAGAGTTTGTTCCTTTGTTGGAGAATCTAGGTACTGCATCCTTAATTATTTTATGGGAGCCATATACCTTATTAGACATAATTTGGGATTTCCTCAGAGCCTTATTTTTGGGGTTGGAGTGTTCCCTATTTTCACTATGGGGAGACCCCCTACGTACATTAGTACTACGTGGGCTATTTAGGTAGTTAGCTCTGCCCTCTGACTCTCTATTAGAGTTTCCCTCCCCCTCATCAGCTGAGTTACAGCAGCTCCCTAAGTTTACATCATGAGGTGACTGTCTATTTGGGAAATCTATTTCTGACCCAACAGAGGTCATTTGTCTACATTCTTCCCTAAATTTCTGCATTTCATCCCTGATGCATTCTCTAAGGGAGTTAGAATTATCTGCATTATTCTCACTGTTAATAGAGGGGTTTTCATTATGGCGATATGACGTTTTTTAAATCACTTAATTCTCTCTGGCTTTGCGCGAGCTGTTTATTTAACTCTTGTATCTTTGCTAGTAAATCTAAGTTATGCTTATCTAAGGTGGCTATGTCTTGGGCAAACTCATCAATTTTATTTTCGGCTATTTTTAAATTCTCTTCGCATCTGCGTGAGGAACGAATACTATTTTCTAGCCTCTGTATTTGCAATTCTTTCTCTATGAGATATAGCGACATTTTGTCAATAATGCATATCACAAGGGGCCAAGATTTTAGTATTAGTTCGTCTCGCTTTTTGAGAATCTTGCATTGATTAATTATTAATAATTCTTAGAATAATTCACTTTTTTCATTCCACCTTTCATCATCAATGGCAATATTTTTAGCCTTAATTTCAAACATATTCATGTAATCATTTAATTCACCCGCAATATTAAACCTCTCTTTAATGTGGCCTATAATGTTCATCTTAAGAACCTCACCTCGAGTAAGGGGTATTGTCAGGGAACAATTTTCAACGCTATGTACAGAATTGAATGATTCACTCCTAGTAACATATATTATTTTATTGGTTTAGTATTTAGTTAGATTAAAACGCTAATACAATTTTTACCAATAAGAGAGAAAAAAATTATATTTTCAAAAATATTATTAATTTTGAAATATGAAAAATTTATATTTTTATTTTTCAATTTTTTTTTTTATATAGATTTCTCTTGTAAGGTGTATCCAGTCCACGGATCATCCATTACTTGTGGGATATTCTCATTCCCAACAGGAAGTTGCAAGAGGACACCCACAGCAGAGCTGTCTATATAGCTCCTCCCCTAACTGCCATATCCAGTCATTCTCTTGCAACTCTCAACAAACATGGAGGTAGTAAGAGAGAAGTGGTGAAATGTAGCTGTTATTTTGCTTCAATCAAAAGTTTATTATTTTTAAATGGTACTGGAGTTGTACTATTTTGTTCCAGGCAGAAAAATAGAAGAATCTGCCTGTGATTTCTATGATCTTAGCAGGTTGTAACTAAGATCCATTGCTGTTCTCACACATGACTGAAGAGAGAGATAACTTCAGCGGGGGAATGGCGTGCAGGTTATCCTGCTATGAGGTATGTGCAGTTAAGATTTTTCTAGACGATGTGAATGCTAGAAAATGCTGCTGATGCCAAATTTATGTAAGGTAAGCCTGAATACAGTGATTTAATAGCGACTGGTGTCATGCTTACTTTCTGAGGTAATACTCTTTTATATTTACAATATAAAACGTTTGCTGGCATGTTTAAACGTTTTTATATATACTTTGGTGATAAAACTTTATTGGGGCCTAGTTTTTTCCACATGGCTGGCTTAAATTTGCCTAGAAACAGTTTCCTGAGGCTTTCCACTGTGTTACTATGAGTGGGAGGGGCCTAATTTAGCACTTTTTTGCGCAGTAACTTTTACAGACTGAGACATCCAGCTTCCTCCAGGAGTCCCCTGAATGCTATAGGACATCTCTAAAGGGCTCTTAGGCTTTCCAAAATCGTTTGTTGGGGAAGGTAGGCCCACAACAAGGCTTTGGCAGTTTGGTGTGACTGTTAAAAAACGACTATATCGTTTTTTTGATCCGTTTTTTGAACTAAGGGGTTAATCATCCATTTGCAAGTGGGTGCAATGCTCTGTTAGCTTATTATACACACTGTAAACATTTCGCTTGATTTACTGCCTTTTTTCACTGTTTTTCAAATTCTGACAAAATTTGTTTCTCTTAAAGGCACAATACCTTTTCTTATATTTGCTTGTTAACTTGATTTAAAGTGTTTTCCAAGCTTGCTAGTCTCATTGCTAGTCTGTACAAACATGTCTGACATAGAGGAAACTCCTTGTTCATTATGTTTAAAAGCCATGGTGGAACCCCCTCTTAGAATGTGTACCAAATGTACTGATTTCACTTTAAGCAATAAAGATCATATTCTGTCTTTAAAAAATGTATCACCAGAGGAATCTGACGAGGGGGAAGTTATGCCGACTAACTCTCCCCAAGTGTCAGATCCTTTGACTCCCGCTCAAGGGACTCACGCTCAAATTGCGCCAAGTACATCTAGGGCGCCCATAGCGTTTACTTTACAAGACATGGCGGCAGTCATGGATAATACACTGTCAGCGGTATTAGCCAGACTACCTGAATTTAGAGGAAAGCGAGATAGCTCTGGAGTTAGACGAAATACAGAGCATACTGACGCTTTAAGAGCTATGTCTGATACTGCCTCACAATATGCAGAAGCTGAAGAAGGAGAGCTTCTTTCTGTGGGTGATGTTTCTGACTCACGAAGATGATGCAACCTGATTCTGATATCTCTACATTTAAATTTAAGCTTGAACACCTCCGCGTGTTACTCAGGGAGGTTTTAGCTGCTCTGAATAACTGTGATACAATTGCAGTACCAGAGAAATTGTGTAGACTGGATAAATACTATGCAGTGCCGGTGTGCACTGATGTTTTTCCAATACCTAAAAGGTTTACAGAAATTATTACTAAGGAATGGGATAGACCAGGTGTGCCGTTCTCTCCCCCTCCGATTTTTAGAATTTTTTTTCCAATAGACGCCACAACATGGGACTTATGGCAGACAGTTCCTAAGGTGGAGGGAGCAGTTTCTACTCTAGCAAAGCATACTACTATCCCTGTCGAGGACAGTTGTGCTTTCTTAGATCCAATGGATAAAAAGTTAGAGGGTTACCTTAAGAAAATGCTTATTCAACAAGGTTTTATCCTACAGCCCCTTGCATGCATTGCTCCTGTCACTGCTGCTGCGGCGTTCTGGTTTGAGTCTCTGGAAGAGGCTTTACAGGTAGCGACTCCATTAGATGACATACTTGACAAGCTTAGAGCACTCAAGCTAGCCAATTCTTTTGTTTCTGATGCCATTGTTCATTTGACTAAACTAACGGCTAAGAATTCTGGTTTTGCTATCCAGGCGCGCAGAGCGCTATGGCTTAAATCATGGTCAGCTGACGTTACTTCAAAGTCTAAGCTGCTTAACATTCCCTTCAAGGGGCAGACCCTATTCGGGCCTGGTTTGAAGGAGATTATTGCTGATATCACTGGAGGAAAAGGTCATGCCCTTCCTCAGGATAGGTCCAAATCAAGGGTCAAACAGTCTAATTTTCGTGCCTTTCAAAACTTCAAGGCAAGTGCGGCATCAACTTCCTCTAATGCAAAACAAGAGGGAACTTTTGCTCAGTCCAAGACGGTCTGGAGATGTAACCAGACCTGGAACAAAGGTAAACAGGCCAAAAAGCCTGATGCTGCCTCTAAGACAGCATGAAGGAACGGCCCCCTATCTGGTAATGGATCCTAGTAGGGGGCAGATTTTCATTCTTCGCCCAGGCGTGGGCAAGAGATGTCCAGGATCCCTGGGCGTTGGAAATTATATCCCAGGGATATCTTCCGGACTTCAAGGCTTCCCCCCAAAAAGGGAGATTTCACCTTTCACAATTATCTGCAAACCAGATAAAGAGAGAGGCATTCTTACACTGTGTACAAGACCTCCTAGTTATGGGAGTGATCCATCCAGTTCCAAAGAAGGAACAGGGACAGGGATTTTACTCAAATCTGTAGTTCCCAAAAAAGAGGGAACCTTCAGACCAATTTTGGATCTAAAGATCTTAAACAAATTCCTCAGAGTTCCATCATTCAAGATGGAGACTATTCGTACCATCCTACCTATGATCCAGGGGGGTCAATACATGACTACAGTGGATTTAAAGGATGCTTATCTTCACATTCCGATACACAAAGATCATCATCGGTTTCTCAGGTTTGCCTTCCTAGACAGGCATTACCAGTTTGTAGCTCTTCCCTTTGGGTTAGCTACAGCCCCAAGAATTTTTACGAAGGTTCTGGGGTCGCTTCTGGCGGTCCTAAGGCCACGGGGCATAGCAGTGGCCCCTTATTTAGACGACATCCTGATTCAGGCGTCAAACTTCCAAATTGCCAAGTCTCATACGGACATAGTGTTGGCATTTCTGAGGTCGCATGGGTGGAAGGTGAACGAGGAAAAGAGTTCTCTATCCCCCCTCACAAGAGTTTCCTTCCTAGGGACTCTGATAGATTCTGTAGAAATGAAAATTTACCTGACGAAGTCCAGGTTATCAAAACTTCTAAATTCCTGCCGTGTTCTTTATTCCATTCCTCGCCCTTCGGTGGCTAAGTGCATGGAAGTAATCGGCTTAATGGTAGCGGCAATGGACATAGTGCCATTTGCACGCCTACATCTCAGACCCCTGCAACTCTGCATGCTCAGTCAGTGGACAGATGCCAGCCTTCTAGGTTGGGGTGCAGTCTGGAACTCCCTGAAGGCTCAGGGATCGTGGACTCAGGAGGAGTCACTCCTTCCAATAAACATTCTGGAACTAAGAGCAATATTCAATGCTCTTCAGGCTTGGCCTCAGCTAGCGACAATGAGGTTCATCAGATTTCAGTCGGACAACATCACGACTGTGGCTTACATCAACCATCAAGGGGGAACAAGGAGTTCCCTAGCGATGTTAGAAGTCTCAAAGATAATTCGCTGGGCAGAGATTCACTCTTGCCACCTATCAGCTATCCATATCCCAGGTGTAGAGAACTGGGAGGCGGATTTTCTAAGTTGACAGACTTTTCATCCAGGGGAGTGGGAACTCCATCCGGAGGTGTTTGCACAATTGGTTCATCGTTGGGGCAAACCAGAACTGGATCTCATGGCGTCTCGCCAGAACGCCAAGCTTCCTTGTTACGGATCCAGGTCCAGGGACCCCAAGGCAACGCTGATAGATGCTCTAGCAGCGCCTTGGTCCTTCAACCTGGCTTATGTGTTTCCACCGTTTCCTCTGCTCCCTCGTCTGATTGCCAAAATCAAGCAGGAGAGAGCATCTGTGATCTTGATAGCGCCTGCGTGGCCACGCAGGACTTGGTATGCAGATCTAGTGGACATGTCATCTTTTCCACCATGGACTCTGCCGCTGAGACAGGACCTTCTACTTCAAGGTCCTTTCAACCATCCAAATCTAATTTCTCTGAGACTGACTGCCTGGAGATTGAACGCTTGATTTTATCAAAGCGTGGTTTCTCCGTGTCAGTCATTGATACCTTAATTCAGGCACGAAAGCCTGTCACCAGGAAAATCTATCATAAGATATGGCGTAAATATCTATATTGGTGTGAATCCAAGGGCTACTCATGGAGTAAGGTCAGGATTCCCAGGATATTATCTTTTCTCCAAGAAGGATTGGAGAAAGGATTGTCAGCTAGTTCCTTAAAAGGACAGATTTCTGCGCTATCTATTCTTTTGCAAAAGTGGCGGATGTCCCAGACGTTCAGGCATTTTGTCAGGCTTTAGTTAGAATCAAGCCTGTGTTTAAACCTGTTGCTCCACCTTGGAGCTTAAATTTGGTTCTCAAAGTTCTTCAGGGGGTTCCGTTTGAACCTCTTCATTCCATAGATATCAAACTTTTATCTTGGAAAGTTCTTTTTTTGGTAGCTATTTCCTCGGCTCGTAGAGTTTCCGAGTAATCTGCCTTACAATGTGATTATCCTTATCTGATCTTCCATGCAGATAAGGTAGTTCTGCGTACCAAACCTGGGTTTTTACCTAAGGTGGTATCTAATAAGAATATCAATCAAGAGATTGTTGTTCCGTCTTTGTGTCCTAATACTTCTTCAAAGAAGGAACGTCTATTACCCAATCTGGACGTGGTTGTGCTTTAAAGTTTTACTTACAAGCTACTAAAGATTTTCGTAAAACATCTGCTTTGTTTGTTGTCTACTCTGGACAGAGGAGAGGTCAAAAGGCTTCGGCAACCTCTCTTTCTTTTTGGCTAAGAAGCATAATCCGCTTAGCCTATGAGACTGCTGGCCAGCAGCCTCCAGAAAGGATTACAGCTCATTCTACTAGAGCTGTGGCTTCCACATGGGCCTTTAAAAATGAGGCTTCTGTTGAACAGATTTGCAAGGCGGCGACTTGGTCTTCGCTTCATACTTTTTCAAAATTCTACAAATTTGATACTTTTGCTTCTTCGGAGGCTATTTTTGGGAGAAAGGTTTTACAAGCAGTGGTACCTTCCGTTTAAGTACCTGCCTTGTCCCTCCCTTCATCCGTGTACTTTAGCTTTGGTATTGGTATCCCACAAGTAATGGATGATCCGTGGACTGGATACACCTTACAAGAGAAAACATAATTTATGCTTACCTGATAAATTTATTTCTCTTGTGGTGTATCCAGTCCACGGCCCGCCCTGTCATTTTAAGGCAGGTATTTTTTAATTTTAAACTACAGTCACCACTGCACACTATGGTTTCTCCTTTCTCTGTTTGTTTTCGGTCGAATGACTGGATATGGCAGTTAGGGGAGGAGCTATATAGACAGCTCTGCTGTGGGTGTCCTCTTGCAATATCCTGTTGGGAATGAGAATATCCCACAAGTAATGGATGATCCGTGGACTGGATACACCACAAGAGAAATAAATTTATCAGGTAAGCATAAATTATGTTTTTTATTAGGACATATGCCATACAGTCATAATGAGAAACATTACACAGTAGTACTTTTGTGAACAAAAACAACATCCAAAAGAATTTTTATAATAATGAGGTGGTCTCAACACAGTCCCAATAGAGACCTAAACCTCACAAGTCCCATCATAATCCAATGTCCTTTGGGTCAGTCAGGAAGACAGTGCTTATGTCCAGCAATAACATCCATTTATGACAACATAATAATCCTGGAACAACATATGATTGATATAATTCAAGGTTAACTTATGATAAACGTACATAGATTAAGAAGTGATAACAATTCAGTAAATTGTTTCATATCTAAAGATCTTCTATTTAACAAGATATCTCTGAATAGAAATAGAGGAAAAAGGAGAAAAATAAGATAGAAGAGAGGAAAAAGAAGAGGGGAAAAAAATAATATTAAGGGCGGGTGGATAGGGTGTATGATACAGCTCTGTGGTGACTGTAAGTTACGGCTATAACACAATACCATAGATAGTCTGAGGTAGAGACCACAAAATCTGAGGGAAAAACTACACAGGGCTAAAGTCCCAAACCAAGGCATGGAGGTCTTCAGAACCATGTATATGAGAGACATATGCTTCCATTTATTTAATATATCTCAAAGTGTCCACAACTTGTTCCCAGAGTGGAGAGGCCGGCTGAAGCCACATTTTGGCAATGGTTAATTTAATCGGCAAAAATAAGTAAATGCAGAACAATTTTTGTGAAAAGTGTAGCTTCGTAGCGAGGATATGAAACAGACCTACACTGGGTGTTGCTGGTATTAAGATGCCCTTTAAATTGCAGTATTGGACTGCTTTCTGCCATAAATATGCAATGACCGGGCAAGACCACCAAATGTGGGCTGGAGTGCCCAATGCGTCACAACCCCTCCAACAGTTAGTGTGCAATATTTAAATAGATGGACCGGTGTCATGTGCCACTGCAATAATACTTTGAGAAATAATTCATAAATAGTAATGCAATGGCAAAAATTTATTTTTAATAATATTTCAAGATATTAACATTAACTTTGAAATATTTAATCACAATAAAAAAAATATATATTTTTTTTAGACTAAATTTTTTTTTCTTAATAATTTCTATTTACTACAAATATCTCATATCAATGTTATAAATATTAATAACATATATAGCAGCGCCTCCAAATAATATATCAGTATATGGCCGGGTAACAATACAATTTACTTAATTATTATCCTTTAAAATAAATCCCCAATAAAAATGCATATACCAAGACAAAAATTTATATAAATTCCTGGGGGGCGGAGCCTATTCTCACTGCGGCAGGACGTGTTTTTGTGAAGCTCCTCAAGCCTGAAGGACTTTATATATATTTTACATAGTAAAAATACTACAACCATCAGATTTGAAAGTCTCTTCTGCTAGGACCGGATGGATGCCCACTATTGGGGATCATACAAGTTCTTTGCCTATGTTCTTTGAGACAGATATATGATCAAATCTTACACAGGTTTGGACACCATTTTGTAACTTGCTGTAACTACGCAGCATATCGATCCTAAGTTGCTATTCCTGTGTGGTTGTGAAGTATATGGCTGGGGCTGCCGCAATCTTACCCCCCCCCCAAACTCTGGAGTTAAGCGATCCTGTATTAGGATTCTGAACTTATACGTAGCAGAATAAACCTGCAATTACTAGTTTATACCACGCTATAGAACAGTACTTCTACGCTGCCTATTTTACACCTCATTTGTGTACTCTCTTCTGTGACAAATGGAACAACTCACGATAAATATCCTGGAAGCAGTTGACAGATGGGAACAGAAGATCCAGGCGTTAATATACCACCATTACCAAGACCTGCAGAGGAGCCTGGAGATTATGCTACAAATGGATCTCCAAAAATCTATAACATGCAGCTTGCCGCAACCACAAAGCCCGGTGAGGCCGACAACGCCAGAGGACATAATCCCTCCAGGCCAGCGCAATCTGCGCCATATTTGGGAAACAGCTGTGCATCTACCTGTCATAAAGAGAGAAGTGAGCACACAGTTTACCCCATGTTCCACCTTAGATGCTCAGTGCGGCAGGCCTGTTTCTGTAAGGGAGATCACGGAGTCTCTTCACATTGGACACACGGTCTGCATAGTGGAGCACACCTATCAACTTCAGCACACAGCTCTATATGGGGATGCGAGGAGTGGAGAGGTTTGCTTTGGTCATACCTTTTGGCGGTACTCACAATCTGCCTGTTTATCGGAGCCTGGCCACTCAAATGATTACTCACCTATCTCTAGAGCCTTTCTTGAGGAGCCAACAGGAGTTGGTTGACAGAAAGCTGCCCATGATACCTTACTGCCTATACCATGCTTGACTCCTCTCTGAATAATCCTGACACTCTTAATTCAGATACCGGGTTCAGACTACTTTGGCACTCCAACCTCAATTCCTTTCATAGCTGGACTAATATGTCTCGATGATAGCTTCTGGGCTTGAACCTTGGGAGCTGTGATTATTGATTATGTTGAGGTTACTTTCCGTAATCTCTCCTAAACAGTATTATAACATGTTAACCCTATAGGGGTATTTTCCTGAGATATAGTTAGGTTGTCACATTTTTTACTTGCCAGTTGCTAGCTCATTCCAAGTATCTAGACTTCATAATGGACCATTACTCTAGACTCAAATGTATAGCCTTTTATTAATTTAGTTGTTAATTTACTGTACCGTCCTGATGCTGTGCTTGTTGAATGTGGCAACCTTGTGATAAAGACAGCAAATGCCCATCTAGAAGACCTTACTCTGTAATCATACTTAGCCTCTAACATTTTATTCATGTTTGTTCAGACCCTATATTTAGTTTGTAGACATTATACAGTACGTAGGTTTTTTTTTTTTTATTTATCATATAGGTTGCGTTTTTGAGTTGGATTCATAATTGAGTGTAATTCACATTTTCACCACTAGATGGCTATAACGACATATCAGATAGAACTATGTTAATTATAATGTAAATATTTCTTTATGCATTGAGAAAATATTATTCTTTTAGCCACCATAAGCTACTTACCATCTAGGCTCAGCACTTGTAAGTATGCCATTACATTTTAAAGGTCTTTTTTTTTTTTCTTTATGCTGGAAAAGAATGTTTCTCTGATGTAGTCCTCACATGCTAGTTAAATAACCAGCTCTAGATCTTGTTTCCCTTTGCTATTTTTCTATTATATATTGACATAGCTTTTAAGTTATCTTAGCAACATTTTTGAATATAGATAGCATATGATTTATAAGTGTACAGGGACATAGGAGGGGCACCTTTTGGAGTCCCTGCTCCAACTGCATTCATGTGTTAAGCCATTATTTGGGTAACCCTGCACTGTATATACAATGCTCTCTAATGTTTGATCTTGCACTGTCCATGCAGTTGGGTTCTTTAATATGCAGTTAAAGTTTTTATATAATGTGTAATGTTTCGTCTTCAACACTGGTATAATGGGCTGCTGTATTGAATGTGTTAGAATAGATTGTGCTAATAACCTCAGACCTGCTTTATGCCTGATAGATAATAATATTTAGTTCTTACATACCAAGTTCTACATGGATGTTAACATTTTCCCACTTTTTTGAATACTTTAGTATCTCCAGCCAACCTAATTTAAGCCTGTGGTATAGACCTTATTCACCCCTCTAAAACTACCCAGTAAGATTTAGGCTTAGAGCTAATTTCATACAACAGGGATATTATACCCAGAGAGGTGCCAGCTATTTTCTGTTATCATTTTTGATCACATACTTCCTAATATTTAATGCCAGCTCTTACCTAATATGATATTTTACCTTGTTAAAGTACTCAGTACTCGCTATATAATGTTTCATTTTCAAAGATAGTCCTTTCCTACATAGTTATAATCTATATTATATGGTTGAACATATATGATGCACTTTTCTGTTTATCCTGATTGTATACTGTGAATTTATGTTTCTGTATTTATCACTTATGGACAAATACTGCTTGTATGCCTTGATTTGAACCTCAATAAAAAAAAAAAAAAAAAAAAATTATATAAATTCCTAAGTTCTTTTTATTAGTTAATATTTATAGACACATTAAAATATATTTGTAGGATCAAGAATATGAATCAATACTATACACATTTAAACCGATTAAAATATGCTATGCAAATCTCATAAAATTTACCTTTAGAACTAGCCTTATTCACAATAGTCTATAAAATCAGAATTGCATTTAAAATACCACAATGAGACCAAGATATAAGCTACTAACATTCAAACAGTACAATCAGCTATATAGCTACTATTGATTTTAATACAATTCTAATTAGGACACTAAAAGTACATACATTCTTAATGTAAACAGTCACTTTAAATGCCCATTTATTTAAGCTGAAAGAAATTCTTAGTTACTTATAATCAAAACCAATTCTTATATTTATATATATATATATATTTTGCAAAGATAAATTACTTAGCATACAAAAGACAAACTTGTTTAAAATATTAAAAATGAGAACAATCATACATCACCAGTTTGAGCCAATTTGTAGTTCAATCTCCCAAAAACTTCTTTGTTTATCCAACTCGCCTCAGAATACCAAAAATGAGTTTTTGCATGTGGAAAAGAAAGGTAGCTATTATGCCTTTTGTAACTGTATGTAACACAGCCAAATTTTCATCAGTCACAGTTTAGCACACAGACAGCCAGCCAAAGTTTAGCAAAAATTAGCCAGCCAGCCTTTCTCTCTCTATGCTTGGGGTTAAATCATGTGATATAACTCCACCCCTTTTTGTTCTGTACCATCATTGGCGAATTGGATAGGCCCTCCCGATCTGCTTTGTGGTTGGCCCTTACGGAGCTGAGCATGGATTGGTTCATCTGGGAAGTATCTTTTAATCAGTCAAATCTTTTGACTGTTATACTGGATTTTGGCCATCGGGGGCAGCATGACAAACAAACAGTTTCATTTAATCATTTCTAACATTTAAAAGCATTTCTTTAAAATGTGTAATTTAAAATGTTATAATTTTTTAATTTAATAAGTTACATGTTCAAATGTACTGTATTATGTCACATTATTTATTCTGATTATTTTAAGACCACACGTGAATTTATTCCACTTATAATATATAAAATGCATTTAAAACCATATCTTTTATGAAATAACTCAAAATCATAATATTCTCATCCTGGATTAAATTTCCTTCTTCAGCCATCCGCTCAACATCACATACATAGATATATGTGGTTCTCACACAATTCTATCTACATTGGATTATCAATCCATACAGATTAATATTTCATATCTGTATATCTCTCTTTGAGAGGATAAAATATACAGGATATCATTTAAAATATCAATTATATGTGTACTTCTTAGATGCCTGAAATGAAAGAGATAATTCTTAGAATGCTCATTTTAAATCATAAAACATTCTATGCGTTATATATATATATATATATATATATATATATATATATATATATATATATATATATATATATATATATATATATATATATATATATATATATATAGGTAAAAACATTTTGAAATTTTAGCTCTCGGGTCTCCATGTTTAATATGTGTCTGAATATACTGTACATATGTGTATCCCCCACACACATATATATATATATATATATATATATATATACATACACTCATTTGAGTATTCCCTTATTTATATAAAATCCAGCTGATTACACATTGTTATACACAAACAAAATTATATCAATTACTATAAAAAAACTGAATTCAACTAGCTACATTGTAAACATGTGTCTTTGCTGGTCAAACTTTTATTGTCTCAATACACAGCAGGGGTAATTTTACAAGTGGTTGTTAAAAGCAATAATTTCTTGAACATGTTTGTAGCTTCAATCATTTCTCAGACATTGTGTCTGTGTAACACTGTATAAGGTTATCTATCCAACAATCCTGTTTTCAGATGTTCTGTTAATCAAGAAAGTGAGATTTCCTGTTTGATCCAAGATTTATAACACACAAAAATATAGATGGTTTCAGAGTAGAAAGAAGGATTTTAACTTCACACCTCAGCGGGATATCTTTTGTAAACAATCCTTTGTTCTCAGATGTGGAATACATAGAATATACACAGATGACTATCTTTTGAGGCAATCTGTCTTTTCTTTGAAATGGTTCAATGGTCCTATCCTATATCAAGCTATAAACCTCTGCTCTTCCTCAAGATAACTTTGACAACATTTCTTTTTAAGTGACTTTGTGACCCATACTGTGTAATCAACAGAATTGGGGGAGGATTGAATTTTGGTCAGTCAAAGCATTTAATGTCTTATAAATTAATGAATCATTTGGTGCTGATAGCCAAATATATAATCATATATATATTAATCTTCACATATACCTGAAGTCACTCTGTGAGCTGCAGGACAGGTATGCCCCCATAATAAAGCTACTGAGGTGTATAGGTAGCCTGCGGTCTATTTGGTTTGTTGTGCTAACACACATTTCTATTTAAAGACACATTACACATTTATTTTTTATTTTCAAATAAAGAATTTCTTTCATGTAATTGGCAAGAATCCATGAGCTAGTGACGAATGGGACACACAATCCCACCAGGAGGGGCAAAGTCTCCCAAACCTCAAAATGCCTATAAATACACCCCCTCACCACACCCACAATTCCGTTTTTACAAACTTTGCCTCCTAGGGAGGTGATGAAGTAAGTTTGTGCTTAGATTCTACGTTGATATGCGCTTCTCAGCATTTTGAAGCCCGATTCCTCTCAGAGTACAGTGAATGTCAGAGGGATGTGAAGGGTGTATCACCTATTGAATGCAATGGTTTTCCTCATGGGAGATCTATTTCATAGGTTCTCTGTTATCAGTCGTAGGGATTCATCTCCTACCTCCCTTATTCAGATCGACGATATACTCTCATATTCCATTACCTCTACTGATCACTGTTTCAGTACTGGTTTGGCTATCTGCTATATGTGGATGGGTGTCTTTCGGTAAGTATGTTTTTATTACTTAAGACACTCTCAGCTATGGTCTGGCACTTTATGTATTAATGTAAAGTTCTAAATATATGTATTGTACTTATAATTATATTATATTGCCATGAGTCAGGTTTATGTATATTTCCTTTTGCAGACTGTCAGTTTCATATTTGGGAAAAGCATTTTTTAGGATTTTTTTTTTTTTTCTTACCTGGGGTATAGTCTTTTTTCAATTGACTGTTTTTCATTAAATTTCACAGACAAAATTAGACTAGCAAGGGCGCAAAATGCCAAAGTTTATTGCCTCATTCTTGGAGCGAGATATTTTGGCGCAAAGTTACATTCGATGACGTAAAATTCATAATTTCCGGGTCTTAGTTGACGCTGAGTTCCTTTCACAAGGTTGCGTCTTCAATGACGTGAGTGTGTCATTTCTGGATGTGGTTAGCGCCCCCAAAAATTTGTTTGCGTTGTGCGTCATACTTGGTGCCAAATATTTTCATTATTTAAAACCCCATTCCTATAGGCCTCTTGCCTTTTTCTCTATCAGAGGGCTATGCTGTTTGCATTTTTTTCCCATTCCTGAAACTACCATATAAGGAAATTGATAATTTTGCTTTATATGTTTTTTTTTTGCTTACATTTGCAAGATGTCTCAATCTGATCCTGTCTCAGAAACCACTGTTGGAAGCCTGCTGCATGATAACAGTTCTACCAAAACTAAGTGCATTTGTTTTAAATTTGTGGAAATTATATCTCCAGCTATGGAATGTAATAGTTGTCATTATAAGCTTTTACATGCAGAGAATGTGTCCATCAGTAATAGTACATTGCCTGTTGTTCCTTCAACATCTAATGTACAAGATATACCTGTGAATTTAAAAGATTTTATTGCTGATGCAATTCAGAAGGCTTTGTCTGCCCTCCCGCCTTCTAATAAACGTAAAAGGTCTTTTAAAACTTCTCATAAAGTTGATGAAATTTCAAATGACCGACAACATACTGAATTATCCTCTTCTGATGAGGATCTATCTGATTCAGAAGATCCTTCCTCAGATATTGACACTGACAAATCTACTTATTTATTTAAAATTGAGTATATTCGTTCTTTGTTAAAAGAAGTGTTGATTACATTGGATATTGAGGAAACTAGTCCTCTTGATGTTAAAACTAGTAGACGTTTAAATTCTGTTTATAAACCTCCTGTGGTTACTCCTGAGGTTTTTCCAGTTCCTGATGCTATTTCTGATATGATTTCTAAGGAATGCAATAGGCCTGGTACTTCTTTTATTCCTTCTTCAAGGTTTAAAAAATTGTATCCTTTGCCAGCAGTTAGATTGGAGTTTTGGAAAAAGATCCCCAAAGTTGATGGGGCTATTTCTACTCTTGCTAAACGTACTACTATTCCTATGGAAGATAGTACTTCTTTTAAAGACCCTTTAGATAGGAAACTTAAATCCTATCTAAGGAAAGCCTATTTATATTCTGGTCATCTGCTCAGGCCTGCAATTTATTTGGCTGATGTTGCAGCTGTATCAACTTTTTGGTTGGAAAGTTTAGCGCAACAGGAAACGGATACTGATTTGTCTAGCATTGTTCGCTTGCTTCAACATGCTAATCATTTTATTTGTGATGCCATTTTTGATATCATCAAAATTTATGTTAAATCTATGTCTATGTCTTTAGCCATTTTAGCTAGGAGAGCTTTCTGGCTTAAATCTTGGAATTCTGATATGGTATCTAAGTTTAGATTACTATCTCTTTCTTTCCAAGGTAATAGGTTATTTGGTTCTCGGTTCGATTCAATTATTTCAACTGTCACTGGGGGGAAGGGAGTTTTTTTGCCTCAGGATAAAAAACCTAAGGGTAAATCTAAAGCTTCTAACCGTTTTTATTCCTTTTAACAAAATAAGGAACAGAAAACTAATCCTTCCCCCAAAGAATCTGTTTCCAATTGGAAACCTTCAAGTTGGAGTAAATCCAAACCATTTAAGAAATCAAAGCCAGCCCTCAAGTCTGCATGAAGGTGCGGCCCTCATTCCAGCTCAGCTGGTAGGGGCAGATTAAGATTCTTCCAAAAAATTTGGGCAGATTCTGTCCAAAATCAATGGATTCAGAGTATTGTCTCTCAAGGGTACGGAATAGGATTCAGAGTAAGACCTCCTGTGAGATTTTTTTTCTCTCACGCAACCCAGCAAATCCAGTAAAGGCTCAGGCTTTCCTGAAGTGTGTTTCAGACCTGGAGCTTTCAGGGGTAATCATACCAGTTCCGTTTCAGGAACAGGGTCTGGGGTTTTATTCAAATCTATTCATTGTCCCAAAGAAAGAAAATTCATTCAGGCCAGTTCTGGATCTGAAAATTTTGAATTGTTATGTAAGAGTACTAACTTTCAAAATGGGCATTATATGTCCACAATAGACTAACAAGATGCATATCTTCATATTCCGATTTATCCAGATCATTATCAGTTTCTGTTATTCTCTTTTCTAGACAAGCATTACCATTTGTCGCTTTTCCATTTGGCCTAGCGACAGCTCCAAGAATCTTTTCAAAAGTTCTCGGTGCCCTACTCTCTGTAATCAGAGAACGGGGTATTGCGGTGTTTCCTTATTTGGACGATATCTTGGTACTAGCTCAGTCTTTACATTCTGCAGAATCTCACACGAATCAACTAGTGTTGTTTCTTCAAAGACATGGTTGGACGATCAATTTACCAAAAAGTTCCTTGATTCCTCAGACAAGGGTCACCTTTTTAGGTTACCAGATAGATTCAGTGTCCATGACTCTTTCTCTAACAGACAAGAGAAGATTAGAATTGGTTTCAGCTTGTGGAACCTTTAGTCTCAATCATTCCCTTCAGTAGCTATGTGCATGGAAGTTTTAGGTCTCATGACTGCAGCATCTGACATAATCCCCTTTGCTCGTTTTCACATGAGACCTCTCCAGCTTTGTATGCTGAACCAGTGGTGCAGGGCTAAGATCTCACAATTAATATCCTTAAATCCCAATGTTCGACTATCTCTGACTTGGTGGTTAGATCACCATCGTATAGTTCTAGGGACCTCTTTTGTTCATCCAATCTGGACTGTAATCACAATAGATGCAAGTCTTTCAGGTTGGGGAGCTGTCTGGGGATCTCTGACAGCACAAGGGGTTTGGAAATCTCAAGAGGCGAGATTACCAATCAATATTTTGGAACTCCGTGCGATTTTCAGGGCTCTTCAGGTTAGGCCTCTGTTGAAGAGAGAACCGTTCGTTTTCAGACCAACCATATCACAACTGTGGCATATCTCAATCATCAGGGTGGGACTCACAGTCCCCAAGTTATGAAAGAAGTATCTCGGATACTTGCTTGGGCGGAATCCAGCTCCTGTCTAATTTCTGCGGTTCATATCCCAGTTATAGACAATTGGGAAGCGGATTATCTCAGCCATCAGACTTTACATCCGGAGGAGTGGTCCCTCCATCCAGATGTGTTTTTTCTCAGATTGTTCAGATGTGGGGTCTTCCAGAATTCAATCTGATGGCTTCTCATCTAAACAAGAAACTTCCCTGGTACCTGTCCAGGTCCAGGGATCCTCAGCCAGAAGCAGTGGATGTGTTGACAGTTCCTTGGTGTTACCAACCTGCTTATATATTCCCGCCTCTATTTCTTCTTCCAAGAGTGATTTCCAAAATTCATGGAACAATCATGTGTGTTGCTGGTAGCTCCAGCATGGCCTCACAGGTTTTGGTATGCGGATCTTGTTCGAATATCCAGTTGCCAACCTTGGCCACTTCCATTAAGGCTAGACCTTCTGTCTTAAGGTCCATTTTTACATCAGGTTCTCAAATGATTAATACTATGTTACAGGCTCGTAAATCTGTTTCTAGGAAGATTTATTATTGAGTTTGGAAGACTTATATTTTATTGTGTTCTTCTCATAAAATCTCTTGGCATTCTTTTAGAATTCCTAGAATTTTACAGTTTCTTCAGGATGGTTTGGATAAGCGTTTGTCTGCAAGTTCCTTGAAGGGTCAAATCTCTGCTCTTTCTGTTTTATTTCACAGAAAGGTTGCTAAGCTTCCTGATATTCACTGTTTTGTACAGGCTTTACAGTCTGTATCAAGCCTGTCATTAAATCAATCTCTCCTCCTTGGAGTCTTAATTAGGTTTTGAAGGCTTTACAGGCTCCTCCGTTTGAGCCTATGAATTCTTTGGACATTAAACTACTTTCTTGGAAAGTGTTGTTCTTTTGGCCATCTCTTCTGCTAGAAGAGTTTCTGAATTATCTGCTCTTTGTTGTGAATCTCCTTTACTGATTTTTCATCAGGATATAGCGGTTTTGCGAACTTCTTTTAAATTCTTACCTAAGGTTTTGAATTCTAACAACATTAATAGAGAAATTGTTGTCCCTTCTTTGTGTCCTAATCCTAAGAATTCTTCGGAGAGATCCTTAAATTCTTTGGATGTGGTACGAGCTTTGAAATATTATGTCGAAGCTACTAAAGATTTCAGGAAGACTTCTAGTCTATTTGTTATTTTTTCTGGTTCTAGGAAAGGTCAAAAGGATTCTGCTGTTTCCTTGGCATCTTGGTTAAAGCTTTTGATTCATCAGGCTTATTTCGAGTAGGTCAAGCCCGCCTCAGAGAGTTACAGCTCATTCTACTAGATCAGTCTTTACTTTGTGGGCTTTTAAGAATGAAGCTTCAGTTGATCAGATTTGCAAAGCAGCAACTTGGTCTTCTTTGCATACATTTACTAAATTATACCATTTTTATGTATTTGCTTCTTCGGAAACAGCAGTTTTTGTTAGAAAATTTCTTCAGGCAGCTGTTTCAGTTTGATTCTTCTGCTTATGTTTTTTTTTTTTTTTTAATGAACAAAAGTTTTTATTGAGTTTTACAGTGTATAATTTACATTTGACAAAGAGTTCCATCTCTGCTGAATTTTAAGTCATTGAACATGGTTACACATACCTCATTTACAAAAGCACAAATTAAGCATAATATATTATTATCAGTAATAACCTCTCAAAACCCTGTGGAGGAGGGGACCCAGCCAGCAAGAAGACCCATGGTGCTCTATCTATCACCCCCCCCCCTGCCCCAGGGGAGACTGGATACATCCCAAAGGGAGTGGAAGGGTAATGTGATGTGACCCACCCAGACAAGCTGGGCAGGAGCGGGAGAGGCAGGGGGGCACCCACTTCATAACTCTTTTGGTTTTAGTCAGGTGTTCTGAATCTTTGCTGTCTATTTCTATCTCTAGCTTCGGAGTACATTATCCAAGGTTCCCATATCCTCAAACATTGCTCCTTATTGTCTAGTATGTCTGCAGAAGCACTACTCATCTGATAGTAGAAATCAATCTTATTCCTGATTAACAAAAATGATGGCACCTAGTTTAGTTATCGTACAGATGAGTGCTATTAATTTATTAACTCTCGAATTCAGACCTGGTAGGGGTTCATGTAGCAGTGCCTGAGTAGGGGATAAATTAATTTGTCTTTCCAATATTTCACTCAGAAGAGATGACGTTTGGGACCATATATTAACTACATGACAACAATGCCACCACATATGGAGTATTTCCCTCTTTCATTGCAACCTCGTAGACAATTTGTGTTAGCCTGAATCTTATGTATCCTGGAGGGGTGAAAGTACCAATGGAATGCCACTTTTATGAAATTTTCTTTTAGATGGGCGCATATCGAAAAAGAAGTGCCAGACCTAAGAGTGTCACACCACTTTTCTGCTGACCCTTCTGCTTATGTTTTAAGTTTTTTTCTTTCAATTATGAGAAAAAACTTATTTTTTTGGTTGTGGATTTAATTTTTTTCAGCGGAAAATGGCAGTTTTTATTTTATCCCTTCCTCTCTAGTGACTCTTGTGTGGAGTTCCACATCTTGGGTATTGCTATCCCATACGTCACTAGCTCATGGACTCTTGCCAATTACATGAAAGAAAACATAATTTATGTAAGAACTTACCTGATAAATTAATTTCTTATATATTGGCAAGAGTCCATGAGGCCCACCCTTTTTATGGTGGTTATGATTTTTTTGTATAAAGCACAATTATTTACAAATTCCTTTGTTGATGCTTTTTACTCCTTTCTTTATCACCCCACTACTTGGCTATTTGTTAAACTGAATTGTGGGTGTGGTGAGGGGTATATTTATAGGCATTTTGAGGTATGGGATTGGGAGACTTTGCCCCTCCTGGTGGGATTGTGTGTCCCATACGTCACTAGCTCATGGACTCTTGCCAATATGAAAGAAATGAATTTATCAGATAAGTTCTTACATAAATTGTTTTTTTACACTTTATCCTTATTTATTACATAAGATGGATCAAGAGGCTTTTCAAACCATTATCCCAGGTGAAGTTGCTGCTTGTCAGCTATGTTTTGATGCTCAGATGGAACCCCCAGTTCCTTTTTGTTCCTCATGCATTGATAGAACTTTAAGTTATAGAGATAATATATTTGACCATGAGCCACCATTATCCCAGGCAAATGCTGTTCAGGTGTCTCCTGTTGCAGATATGCCGCAGCTTTCTCCTCAATTGTCCCAAATTTTTCCGTCTCCACATACATTGCCCTGTGTTTCCTCTTGCAATCCTGTAGGATTTTCTCTACAAGACATTGCTTCCCAGGTATCCCTTGCTGTATCTGAGGCCTTGTCAGCTTTCTGCATGTTGCAGGGAAGGCGTAAAAGGAAATTTAAGGATACAGTAAGCTTTCTGATTAAGTTCTAGCTATCCAGAGTGTCCCTTCCTATAAGCCTGAGGAAGAAGACATGTCTGTAGCATCTGAGGGAGAAATTTCAGACTCAGACCGTGTAATTCAGATTTAAGCTAGAACACCTTTGCTTATTACTTAAGGAGGTTTTGGCTATTTTGGATGACTCCGACACAACTATCGTAGTCAATCATAAAATGTCTAGTAAATTGAACAAATACTTTGATGTTCCCTCTGCTGTGGAGGTTTTTTCGGTTCCTGACCGTGCTGCAGAGATTATTGCTCGAGAATGACCTGGTATTCCCTTTTCTCGATCTCCTATTTTTAAGAAGATGTTTCGTATAGCGGATTCTATTAAGGAGTCGTGGCAGATGGTTCCTAAGGTAGATGGAGCGATCTCCACTTTAGCCAAGAGGACTACTATTCCCATAGAGGATAGTTGTTCTTTTAAAGATCTAATGGATAAAACATTGAAGGCTTTACTAAAAAAGATGTATGTCCACCAGGGTCTACAATGGCAACCTGCGGTGTGTATCGCCACTGTTACCAGCACTGTGGCTTACTGGTTTGATGCGTTTTGTCTGAATCTCTTCAGACGGATACCCCTTTTGATGAGATCCAGGACAGGATTAAGGCTCTCAAGTTAGCCAATTCCTTCATTACAGATGCTTCCTTACAGGTTATTAAACTGGGAGCCAAAATTTCTGGTTTTGCGGTCCTAGCCCACAGACCCTTGTGGTTGAAATCCTGGTCTGCGGATGTTTCATCCAAATCTAAGCTCATGGCTATTCCTTACAAGGGTAAGACCTTGTTTGGACTTGGTTTGGCGGAAATTATCTCAGATATTACTGGAGGGAAGGGTTCTTTTTTCCCTCAAGATAAAAAGAATAAGCAGATGGGACGTCAGAGTAATTTTCGTTCTTTTCGTAACTTTAAAGGCAAGTCTTCCTCCCCTTCCTCCAAGCAAGATCAAGCCAAGCCTTCCTGGAAGCCCAACCAGTCCTGGAATAAGGGAAAGCAATATTAAAAGCCTTCAGCTGATTCCAAGTTAGCATGAAGGGTTGGCCCCCGATCTGGGAGCGGATCTTGTAGGGGGCAAGACTCTCTCTCTTTTTTCCCAGGCTTGGATAAGAGATATACCAGATCCCTGTGCGGTGGAGATTGTCTCCCAGGGATACAAAATAGACTTCAAATCTTTTCCTCCCAGAGGCAGGTTTCTCCTCTCCAGATTATCTGTAGACCAGATAAAAAGAGAGGCGTTCTTACATTGTGTCAAGGAACTTGCCGCCCTGGGGGTAATAGTTCCTGTTCCCATTCAGGAAAGGGGTCTGGGATTTTACTCAAATTCTGTTTGTAGCTCCCAAAAAGGAGGGTACGTTTTGACCAATCATAGATCTAAAATGTTTAAACAAGTTTCTCAGTGTTCCATCCTTCAAGCCCTTGGTACAAGAGGGTCAGTTCATGACAACCATAGACCTAAAGGATGCATACCTTCATGTTACCATTCACAGGGACCATCACAAGTTTCTGAGATTCGCCTTTTTGGACAATCATTTCCAGTTTTTGGCCCTTCCATTCGGCCTTGCCACAGCTCCCAGAATTTTTTCAAAGTTTCTGAGTGCTCTTTTAGCTGTGCTTCAATCTCGGGGCATTGCAGTGACACCTTATCTGGACGAAATTCTGTTTCAGGCGCCATCTTTTCAACAAGCAGAATCTCATACGGAGATCTTGTTGTCTTTTCTTGGATCCCGCGGATGGAAGGTGAATTGGGAAAAAAGGTTCTCTGGTTCCAGCTACAAGGGTCGGATTTTTGGAGACCATAATAGACTCCCTGTTAATGAAGATTTTTCTGATGGTCAGAAAAAGAAAGATTTTCAACTATTGTTTTGCCCTTCAGTCCTCTCCACGGCCGTCAGTGGCTCAATGTATGGAGGTAATCAGTCTGATGGTGGCTTCCATGGACATCATTCCGTTTGCTCGGTTCCATCTCAGACCTCTGCGGTTATGCATGCTCAGACAATGGAACGGGGACTATACGGACCTGTCTCCATGTGTAGATCTAGATCAGGCGTCAATAGACTCTCTTCCGTGGTGGCTTTCTCAAGATCATCTCTCCCAGGGTACTTACTTAGGCAGACCCTCCTGGGTGATTGTGACCACGGATGCCAGCCTTCTAGTTTGGGGAGCAGTATGGGGCTCGTTGAAGGCTCAGGGCTTATGGACCCAGGAGGAGGCAGTCCTGCCCATAAACATCTTGGAGCTGAGAACAATCTTCAATGCTCTTCTGGTCTGACTTCAGTTAGCCTTAGCCCGGTTTATTCGAGTCGGGCAACATGACTTGTCAGAATGCCAAACCTCCGAGATACGGCTCGAGGTCAAGAGATCCACAGGCATTTCTGATCGTTGTTCTGGCAGTTCCTTGAAACTTTAGTCTAGCATACCTGTTTCCTCCGTTCGCTCTCCTTCCAAGAGTCATTACTCGAAATCAAGCAGGAGTGGGTGTCTGTAATTCTCATAGCCACGGCGTGGCCTCGCAGGATTTGGTATGCAGACCTAGTGGAAATGTTATCCTTTCCACCTTGGAGACTGCCTCTGAGGAAGGACCTTCTACTTCAGGGTCCCTTCCTTCATCCAAATCTCGTTTCTCTGAAGCTGACTGCTTGGAGATTGAACTGGGGGTGACTTGCAGGATTTACCATAAGATCTGGTGTAAATACTTGTATTGGTGTGAATCCAAAGGATACTCTTGGAGTAGAGTAAGGATTCCTAAGATTTTGTTGTTTCTTCAGGATGGTCTGGAGAAGGGTTTGTCGGCAAGTATTCTAAAGGGTCAGATTTCGGCATTGTCTATTTTGTTTCATAAGCTCTTGTCGGATGTGCCAGACGTGCAATCGGTTTGTTAGGCCTTGGTTACAATTCGGCCTGTGTTTAAACCTGTTACTTTTTCATGGAGTCTTAACCTTGTTCCTAAAGTTTTACAACAGGTTCCGTTTGAGCCTATGCATTCTTTAGATATTAAGTTGTTATCTTGGAAAGTTTTGTTTCTTGTTGCTATTTCCTCTGCTCAGAGAGCTTCTGAACTCTCTGCTTTACAGTGTGATTCCCCTTATCTTATATTTCACTTTGATAAGATGGTTCTGCATACTAAGTTTGGTTTCCTGCCCAAGGTTGTTTCGGTCAAGAATATTAATCAGGAAATCATTGTACCTTCTTTGTGTCCTAATCCTCCTTCTCACAAAATACGCTTGTTACATAATCTGGATGTTGTGTGAGTGCTAAAATTTTATTTGCAGGCAACTAAGGACTTTCGTCAGTCTTCTGCATTGTTTGTTTTCTGGGAAACGCAAGGGTCAGAAAACTACGGCTACTTCACTTTCCCTTTGGCTGAAGAGTGTTTAAGACTGCTGGACAGCAACCTCCTGAGAAAGTCACAGCTCATTCCATGAGGGCTGTTTCATCTTCCTGGGACTTCAAAAATGAAGCTTCTGTGGAACAGATTTGAAAGGCTGCAACTTGGTCATCTTTGCACACCTTTTCCAAACTCTATAAATTCGATACTTTTGCCTCGGCTGTGGCTTCTTTTGGGAGAAAGGTTCTTCAAGCAGTGTTGCCTTCTGTTTAGGTTCCTGTCTTGTCCCCTCCCTTATCATCTGTGTCCTCTGGCTTGGGTATTGATTCCCAACAGTAATTGATGATTAACCGTGGACTCACTGTGTCAGTAGAAAGAAAACAAAATGTATGCTTACCTGATACATTTATTTATTTCTTGACATGGTGAGTCCACGGCCCGCCCTGTATTTAGACAGTTTCTTTTTATATAAACCTCAGGCACCTCTGCACCTTGTGTTACTTCCTTTCTCTCCTTTCACTTTGGTCAAATGACTGGGGGATTGTAGGTAGGGTATTGATATTTAACAGCTTTGCTGTGGTGCTCTTTGCCTCCTCCTGCTGGCCAGGAGTGATATTCCCAACAGTAATTGATGATTTGTGGACCGTGTCAAGAAAGAAAATTTATAAGGTAAGCATAAATTTCCTGTTTTCTTTTGGGATTCAGATAAAAATGCAATTTTAAACTTTCCACTTCTTCTATTATATAATGGTTTTCTCTTGGTACACTTTGTTGAAAAGTAGTATAGTAAGCTCAGGAGTGTGCACGTATCTGCAGCACTTTATCACAGCAGCTTTTGAAGAATGTTATATATTTGTAAGAGCACTAGATGGCAGCACTTTTACCTGCCATATAGTGCTCCAATTGTGTGCTTGCTATATACTTAAATATCTCCAAAAAATTTAAAAAAAAAAGCAAATTTAATAACCTATAAGTTAGAATCTTTTATTTTTTTTAAATTTAAGCGCTGTCTCAATCAGGAAAAAAAAAATGATAAAAAATGTATTTCATATAACTTTAAAATAGACATCTGATTATGAATAGTGACATACAAAAATATAGGACTTATTTAAACTTAGTTTAAACCATGCAGTTTTAGCAGCCCTAGGAAAGAACTATCAAAATACTAATCATTGAAAAAACAAAGAAGAATATAGAAATAACTGTAATTATATTGACCTTCCCTGGTAATGCTCCCCGAAGCGACATAAACAGAACTACCACTCCCCTGATTTACCTATAAAGGTAATCCTCCGGCACCTCCCTTTCCTCTTCCTAGTTCTGTCTAGCCACAAGGTGGAAAGGGCTAGGAAACTCTCTCGCCAAGCAAGGCTTCTGAGGATGATCCTTTTTGGAAGTAATTTATGGCACCAGGAAATTTTTGCAGTTTTATGCATGTATCTGCATTTATACACCCAAGGTTGGCTCAGGCCACTGGTGAAGTGTGCGGCGGTAAGATTCTCCATTCGTAGTTAGTGTGTGGGGTGGCCATATTCCGCAATATTACATTGCGGGGTCCAGTCTGAGGGCTGCTGTGAATATGCGCGTGTATGTGCTTTGAATTTAGCCTCGGCGTGGGCCTTTTCCCGTTGTGCTATAAGTTTTTATAATATTTCCCATGAAGATATTTGTGAGGAATACAGCCTCTTGATGTTTGGTGCCTGTTTGTTCCTGTGTATATTTGCAGGCCTGTACATTGCTATATTATAATAAAGCATTAACCTGCACAGCTTTTAAGATGCAGTGTTATATTATCATGCACAACTGTAAATCACGGTGCTATATTATCATGCAGCACAGTAAATTGCACAGCTGTAAGCCACTGTACTATATTATCATGCAGCACAGCTGTAAACCATAGTGCTATTTTATAATGCAGCATTTACTTGCACAATTATAAACTACAGTTCTGATTAACAAGGAGCCAGTTGCTCAGTTTCATGACTGCCAATGGGACCTCAGACATTTCAAAGTATGTGTGTTATTTCAGTTATAGCCCTTATTGTTCCAATTTTGGGCTTCTCTCATTTCTAATTTGGATGTATTGTATTTTTACATACTCATAGTCATCTAAGTTGCTCTAAGCCTTGCAGCAGTACAAATGTTTATTGTATTTTTTTGGGCAAATCTATAGTAGAAATGTTTGTGAGTAATATTGTAGTTCAGATTTTAGAAATTGAGTACAACCTTAGAAAAATGGAAGGTTTGTGCCTTCTTTGCTATGCAGTTATTGGAAGCATTAATTCTGCAATATATATATATATATATATATATATATATATATATATATATATATATACATATACACACACAGGTGGCCCTCGATTTACGCCAGTTTATTTTGCGCGGTTTCAGAGTAACAACCTTTTTTTTCTTTCATGTAATTGGCAAGAGTCCATGAGCTAGTGACGTATGGGATATACAATCCTACCAGGAGGGGCAAAGATTCCCAAACCTCAAAATGCCTATAAATACACCCCTCACCACACCCACAATTCAGTTTTACAAACTTTGCCTCCTATGGAGGTGGTGAAGTAAGTTTGTGCTAAGATTTCTACATTGACATGCGCTTCTCAGCACTTTGAAGCCCGATTCCTCTCAGAGTACAGCGAATGTCAGAGGGACGTGGAGAGTATCACCTATTGAATGCAATGATTTTCCTAACGGGAGATCTATTTCATAGGTTCTCTGTTATCGGTTGTAGAGATTCATCTCCTACCTCCCTTTTCAGATCGACGATATACTCTCATATACCATTACCTCTACTGATAACTGTTTCAGTACTGGTTTGGCTATCTGCTATATGTGGATGGGTGTCTTTTGGTATGTTTTTATTACTTAAGACACCTCAGCTATGGTTTGGCACTTTATGCATTTATATAAAGTTCTAAATATATGTATTGTACTTATATTTGTCATGAGTCAGGTTCATGTATTTCCTTTTGCAGATTGTCAGTTTCATATTTGGGGAAAGTTAATATTAAGAAATATTTTTTTCTTACCTGGGGTTTAGTCTTTTTTTCAATTGACTACTTTGTTTCAAATTGCGGGCTGACTTAGGCTCGCGGGTGCGCCAAATGCTACACTTTATTATGTCATTCTTGATGCGAGAATTTTTTGGCGTGAAAGGTACGTCCGCTGATGCAAGTTCGTCATTTCCGGCGTCGTAATTGACGTAAAGCTTTCACACAGGGTCGCGTCGTTAGTGACGCAAGTGTGTAATTTCCGGACAAGTTACGTTATGCGTCAAACTTGGCGCCAAATATTTTTCATTATTTATTTGCCCCGTTGCTGTTTGCCTCTTGCCTTTTTCTATGTCAGAGGGCTATGCTATTTGCATTTTTTCCCATTCCTGAAACTGTCATATAAGGGAATTGATAATTTTGCTATGTTGTTTTTTCTTTTAAATTCTGCAAGATGTCTCAATCTGATCCTGCCTCAGAAGTATCTGTTGGAACTTTGCTGCCTGACATCGGTTCTACCAAAGCTAAGTGCATTTGTTGTAAGATTGTCGAGATTATATCTCCTAATGTCATTTGTATTAGTTGCCATGATAAACTTTTACATGCAGATAGTGTGTCCATCAGTAATAGTACATTGCCACTTGCAGTTCCTTCAACTTCTAATGTACATGATATACCTATGAATTTTAAAGAATTTGTTACTGATTCTATTCAGAAGGCTTGGTCTGCATTTCCGCCTTCTAATAAGCGTAAGAGGTCTTTTAAAACTTCTCATAAAGTTGATGAAATTTCAAATGACCGACAACATAATGAATTATCCACCTCTGATGAGGATCTATCTGATTCAGAAGATCCTTCCTCAGATATTGACACTGACAAATCTACTTATTTATTTAAAATGGAATATACGTGCTCTTTGTTAAAAGAAGTGTTAATTACTTTTTTGAGGAAGCTAGTCCTCTTGATATTAAAACCAGTAAAAGTTTAAATTCTGTTTTTAAACCTCCTGTGGTTACTCCAGAGGTTTTTCCGATTCCTGATGCCATTTTTTTATATGATTTCTAAGGAATGGAATAAGCCGGGTACTCCTTTTAATCTTTCTGCGAGGTTTAAAAAATTGTATCCTTTACCAGCAATTTCAATAGAGTTTTGGGAAAGATCCCCAAAGTTGATGGGGCTATTTCTACTCTTGCTAAATGAACCACTATTCCTATGGAAGATAGTACTTCCTTTAAAGATCCTTTAGATAGGAAGCTTGAATCATATCTAAGGAAAGCCTATTTATATTCAGGTCATCTTCTTAGGCCTGCAATTTCTTTGGCTGATGTTGCAGCTGCTTCAACTTTTTGGTTGGAAAATTTAGCGCAACAAGAATTGGATTCTGACTTATATAGCATTTTTCTTTTACTACAACATGCTAATCATTTTATTTGTGATGCAAATTTTGATATTATCAAAATTGATGTTAGATCCATATCTTTAGCTATTTTAGCTAGAAGAGCTTTGTGGCTTAAATCTTGGAATGCTGATAGGACATCTAAGTCTAGATTACTATCTCTTTTTTTCCAAGGTAATAATTTATTTGGTTCTCAGTTGGATTCTATTATTTCAACTGTTACTGGGGGGAAGGGAGTTTTTTTGCCTCAGGATAAAAAACCTAAGGGTAAATCTAAGGCTTCTAATCGTTTTCTTTCCTTTCGTCAAAATAAGGAACAAAAACCTAATCCTTCCCCCAAGGAAACTGTTTCCAATTGGAAGCCTTCCTCAAGTTGGAATAAATCCAAGCCTTTTAAGAAACCAAAGTCAGCCCCTAAGTCCGCATGAAGGTGCGGCCCTCATTCCAACTCAGCTGGTATGGGGCAGATTAAGGTTTTTCAAGGATGTTTGGGCAAATTCTGTCCAAAATCAGTGTATTCAGAGCATTGTCTCTCAGGGGTACCGAATAGGATTCAGAGTAATACCACCTGTGAGAAGATTTTTTCTCTCACGCAACCCAGTAAATCCAGTAAAAGCTCAGGCTTTCCTGAAGTGTGTTTCAGACCTGGAGATTTCAGGGGTAATCATGCCGGTTCCTTTTCAGGAACAAGGCCTGGGGTTTTATTCAAATCTATTCATTGTCCCAAAGAAAGAAAATTCATTTAGACCAGTTCTGGATCTGAAAATTTTGAATAGTTATGTAAGTGTACCAACTTTCAATATGGTGACTATAAGGACTATTCTGCCTTTTGTTCAGCAAGGACATTATAATGTCTACAATAGACTTGCAGGATGCTTACCTTCATATGCCGATTCATCCAGAACATTATCAGTTCCTGAGATTCTCCTTTCTAGACAAGCATTACCAATTTGTTGCTCTTCCATTTGGCCTAGTAACAGCTCCAAGAATCTTTTCAAAGGTTCTGGGTGCCCTACTCTCTGTAATCCTTTTGCTCGTTTTCACATGAAACCTCTCCAGCTTTGTATGCTGAATCAATGGTGCCGGGATTATACAAAGATATCACAATTAATATCCTTAAATCCCAATGTTCAACACTCTCTGACGTGGTGGTTAAATTACCAGCGTTTAGTTCAAGGGGCCTCTTTTGTTCGGCCGACCTGGACTGTGATCACAACAGATGCGAGTCTTTCAGGTTGGGGAGCTGTCTGGGGATCTCTGACAACACAAGGGGTTTAGAAATCTCAAGAGGCGAGATTACCAATCAATATTTTAGAACTCTGTGCAATTCTCAGAGCTCTTCAGTTTTGGCCTCTGTTGAAGAGAGAACCGTTCATTTGTTTTCAGACAGACAATATTACAATGGTGGCATATGTCAATCATCAGGCTGGGACTCACAGTCACCAAGCTATGAAAAAGTATCTTGGATACTTGTTTGGGCGGAATCCAGCTCCTGTCTAATTTCTGCGGTTCATATCCCAGGTGTAGACAATTGGGAGGCGGATTATCTGAGCCATCAGACTTTACATCCAGGGGAGTGGTCTCTCCATCCGGATGTGTTTTCTCAGATTGTTCAGATGTGTGGTCTTCCAGAAATCGATCTGATGGCTTCTCCTCTAAACAAGAAACTTCCCAGATACCTGTCCTGGTCCAGGGATTCTCAGGTGGAAGCAGTGGATGCGATGACACTTCCTTGGTGTTATCAACCTGCTTATATCTTCCTGCCTCTAGTTCTTCTTCCAAGAGTGATCTCCAAAATCATCATGAACAATCATTTGTGTTGCTGGTATCTCCAGCATGGCCCCACAGCTTTTGGTATGCGGATCTTGTTCGGATGTCCAGTTACCAACCATGGCCACTTCTGTTAAGGCCGGACCTACTGTCTCAAGGTCCTTTTTTCCATCAGGATCTCATATCATTAAATTTGAAGTTATGGAAATTGAACGCTTAGTGCTAAGTCATAGAGGTTTCTCTGACTCAGTAATTAATACTATGTTACAAGCTCGTAAAGGAAGATTTATTATTGAGTTTGGAAGACTTGCATTTCATGGTGTTCTCATAAATTCTCTTGGCATTCTTTTAGAATTCCTAGAATTTTACAGTTTCTTCAGGATGGTTTGGATAAAGGTTTGTCTGCAAGTACTTTGAAGGGACAAATCTCTGGTCTTTCTGTTTTTATTTCACAGAAAGATTGCTACTCTTCCTGATATTCACTGTTTTTTTCAGGCTTTAGTTCGTATTAAGCCTGTCATTAAATCAATTTCTCCTCCTTGGAGTCTTAATTTGGTTTTGAGGGCATTACAGGCTCCTCCATTTGAGCCTATGCACTCTTTGGACATTAAACTACTTTCTTGGAAAGTGTTGTTCCTTTTGGCCATCTCTTTCTGCTTGTCAGGGTGCCAGGAATCAGACTGAGAAGAGAAGTGCAAAAATAATCACACCTTTATTAAAAGCAAAAAATAATATAAAGCCCACAAGTCAAATAACAAGCCAGGAGTCAAAACCAGAGCTGGTAGTCAGACGAGCTGAGTCAGGAGCCAAAGCGAATAGTCAGACAAGCTGGAACAAGGAAAACAGCAGAGTCAGGAACAAGCCAGGGATCAGGAACCAGGAAGGACGTCAGGCAGCCAGGTAATACACAGGAACTCTCACAAACAGGTCTGATACAACGCAAAGGCAAAGCATACTGGACATAGGCCCTTTAAATAATAAGTGATGACATCACAATTCTGAGACTGCATCCTGTCTCACACGGATGATGTATACCAGTCTGGCCATAAAAGGAAGTGCAGGAAATGAGCAGCATCCCCCACAATGCACCATAGTCAGGAAGAGAGGTGAGTAAAATGGCTGCCAGCAGCACATGGCAAACAAAACAGGGAAAAACCCTGACAGTACCCTCCCCTCATCGACCCCTCCCCCGTGGGAGGACGAAAGGCTTTTTGGGGAAACGGACATGGAAGGCACGGAGGAGGGCGGGAGCATGAACATCAGAGGAGGGAACCCAAGAACGCTCCTCCGGATCGTAGCCCCTCCAGTGAACCATATACTGTACACGGCCCCTGGACATACGAGAGTCAATAATGCTGCTGACCTCATACTCCTCATGGTTGTCAACAAAGATAGGACGGGGACGAGGCAACACAGTGGTAAACCGATTACAAACCAATGGTTTCAAGAGGGAGACATGAAAAACATTGGAAATGCGCATAGCAGGAGGAAGGTCAAGAGCTTAGGCCACAGGATTAACCTGTCGGAGTATTCGAAAAGGACCAACATAACGGGGAGCCAATTTATTGGAAGGCACGCGAAGGTTCAAGTTGCGGGAGGACAGCCAAACTCTCTCAGCAACCTGGTAGGAAGGTGCGGGCAGACGCCTACGATCAGTCTGGAACTTTTTGCGCTGCATAGAACGATGAAGGCAATCCTGAATCTGCACCCACGTGGAACGGAGTTGCCGGAGATGCTCCTCCAAAGCTGGAATACCCTGAGACATGAATTAATCGGGCAACAAGGATGGTTGAAACCCATAATTCGCCATGAACGGGGATAACTTGGAGGAAGCATTAATAGCACTGTTACGCGCAAACTCTGTCCAAGGTAACAGTTCAGACCAATTATTGTGGTGATCTGAGACATAGCAACAGAGGAACTGTTCCAGAGCTTGATTAGACCGTTCCGCAGCCCCATTGGATTGAGGGTGATATGCCGAGGAGAAGGAAAGCTGGATCCCCATTTGAGCACAAAAGGAATGCCAAAATCTGGAGACAAACTGGCTACCCCGGTCCGGCACTATCTACTTGGGTAACCCATGTAAACGGAAGACCTCCCGACCAAAAATTGAAGCAAGCTCCTGAGCGGTAGGCAGCTTAATCAAGGGATTGCAATGTGACATTTTAGAAAAACGGTCAACCACCATAAGGATAACGGTATTGCCATTGGAAACAGGGAGCTTGACAATGAAGTCCATGGAAAGATGTGTCCAAGGACGCTCACCATTAGCAATAGGTTGAAGAAGACCCACAGGAAGACGTCGAGGAGTCTTATTCTGTGCGCAAACTGAGCAGGAGGCAACATACGCAGCAACATCAGAACGAAGACCTGGCCACCAGAATTGTCGAGTGACAGACCAAATCATTTGGTTCTTGCCTGGGTGACCTGCGTTCTTTAGGATAGTGGTAAGTGTGCAAAAGTTTAGTTAGAAGATTCTCAGGAACAAAACACTTACCACTAGGTTTCTCAGGAGGTGCATTGGTTTGTGCCGCCAGTATCTCCTCCCCCAAGGGAGAAGTCAAATTAGTACGTATGGTAGCCAAAATATGGTCAGGAGGTATAACAGGAGTAGGTACAGACTCCTCCTTGGACAGAGGCGAAAATTGTCGAGAGGGCATCAGTCCTAAAATTCTTACTACCAGGCAGGTAGGAGATCACATAATTAAACCAAGACAAAAATAGCGCCCATCTGGCCTGTCGGGGTGACAAACGTTTTGCTTCAGATAGATAAGTTAAATACTTGTGGTCAGTAAGAATGAGCACTGGCACGCTAGTACCCTCGAGAAGATGCCTCCGTTCCTTGAGTGCCGAAATTATGGCCAGTAATTCCTTTTTGCCAATTTCATAATTGCACTCCGCTGGAGACAATTTCTTAGAGAAGAAACCACACGGATGCAAGGAACCATCAGGCGTAGGACGTTGAGACAAGAGGGCACCTACTCTAGTCTCAGACGCATCAACCTCAAGATCGAAAGGCAGGACAGGGTTAGGATGAGGAAAAACAGCACACCTTCTTCTTCTATAGTGGGGCACGGAATAAAGGACTTGCCAGGTCCCAAATAATCCAAGTACAAATTGTATTCCAGCCACCAAACTTCTTTAAAAGACCTTTATTTTCACATAGGGTCCTCAGCAGTAAATTAAAACGTTTCAAGCCTCAGCAGGCTCTTAATCATGTATAATTGAACATACACAGGTAAATGTCTTTATATACCCTCACCTGTTATTCAACATCCTGTGTAAAGCTAATTGCACAACAGTGCCATCTTGTGGATACAACAATTCAATGTAACACAAAGTTATCACATGAAGTGAATAAATACATAAACAGAACATTTATTAAAAAAAAACATATAAGGGGCGTGGCTAAGCAAGGAACATGGCCGGTCACAATTTCTGAGGCTCCGAGAGCAGCTTAAGAGACCCACCATTTATCACCGGAAATACCCAGCATCTTGTGTTCATACAGCGACATACTGAAGCTTCAACACCTGCTACACAGAATGCTGTGAACACTTTGATGGGTTCTCTTCCTATTTATCGATTTACTAGAAGGTGGCCTACTATGCAATCCTTCCACCCTTCCCCCGGCAGCATGGGTTAAGCTGCACTTGCACCACAATACCAAACACATAAACGGGGATTAAAACGAGAGAGGAGTTACACTGTTACCGATAAGGACCTGTTCCATGAGCAATTATGGAGGAGCTACACTGCCTAATACTTACTCTGTTAAAGGATTTCGAAAAAGATTACTGCGCGAAAGACTTGAGATCTGTGCTAATGTTTGAGGCGAAATGCACAGATAGACATCTGGACCAGATAGATCACCTTCTGACCACCCCAGCTGAGTTGAGTTCAAAAGCCCTAAAATCCTCTCACCCCTCAATGGGGGAGCCGACTCTGAAGGTGGAGCTCGAGCCGGACCTACACGACTTACCGTTACATCAAGTCGCCACGACAGTTGAAGTCCAGCCATGGAGCTGCTCCCTGTTGTTAATGTGGAGTGTCAGCGTAGAAGTGGACACCGCTCAGTATGACCGAGCCCTTTATGGAGGAAACGCAGCACGGGTATTGGGGTCTGTGTCGGGGGATGCGGCCGGCCCTCTGATGCATCACCCTTATCCGTCCTTTTCAGAATACCGACTCTGCAAATTGACCCGATGCTGGCGCAAGTGGCTATCATTAGGCTCTCCAACAAAGTGTGGCTTCTTAATTGAGATGAACTGCAATCTTCCCACCATGACCCGACCGCAGCGCCGCTACAAATCTGGTATTGGGTGAGATCCTCTGAGATGCCTTATATCTTCACAGAACTTTGTTTTGTGACATTGACTCCTCCATTGTATTATTAATGACGACAGCTATGTCCGATAATGAATCTACTAAGGCATAAGTTCATTTTACCTTATGTCAACAACTGAGAACTATTTGTTTAATACCTATATATTTAAGATTGGTCCTATTTATATATGTTTTAAATGTTTTCTTTGAAATCCTAGCTAGAGGATGGCTAGTGGAATAATCTGAAGGTCTTACCTCATATATGTTTCTGCTGTTTTGTATATAATACAGGGGATAGCTTAGGGGGGTTTATAGTAATATAGTAAGTTAGGGTGCACCTGCGCCTAATGGATAGATATTCTCGATAGTCTCCATTTAATAACTGCACAGTGGGTCTGAATAAAACGCCACCCTGGTGTACACTGCCTATGATATCAACACATCAGCAAAAGTATCCCTTACCATCTCACCACTCCCCTACTTAAGTTCTATGGGGTCGCTTGATAGGCTATACTGTATACTGGCCCTCCATCAGCAGTAACTATATTTAGCAATTGAACAATAGTGTCTAGTAGTTAGTACCCTGGGAGACAGGATAGACACAACAGGACTAGCCTATTTATTGCTCTCCTCCCTTCATTATCTGTGTGTGTTATAGATTGTTGTACTAACAGTCTTCAATGTCTATATTGTGTTTGAAATCTATGTTAACCTTACTACGAATGTGAACTTACCTAAGATGCACAGACTAATCTGTATTATAATACCCCTAGCTTATGACAACCTTGTTCACCTACTTTGTTTAACCCCCGCCTACAGACTTACTATTTCAGAATGATAACATACAGCTCTGCACCACTAGCCCATGCCTTTAGGTACTTTATTTTTTGGACGTAATGGCACCTACCCTACTAGATACCTTAGCGATAGTGCATATATTGTACACTGTTCGCTAACACTACTAATCCCTGTGAAAGTCATCTTTATGGCACCTATATTTTAATGTTTAGCTTTTGTTATCTGAGCCTCTTGTAACATCTTTCAGTTCTTTGTACATATATACCTATTTCATTTAAGATATCATTACTCTCTATCAGGTTATCTTTGACATATACATGAGCTCTGTAGTACATACCCCTACCGTAGTATTTGGCCAGATATTATATTTAAGTATTCCCCCCTCTACTCCCCTTTTTTTTGTTTTTTATAACTTTATTCGCTCCCTACTTTCTAAAACCCTTTCCTAACTTATAAAGCCATGCCTCCCATTCCCCCATTTCGAGCGGCTCTTGCCCGCTGTTAAATTCCCTTATACCCACCATCAGATGGCACCTGATAAACTACCAGGCCATACATTAGCAGATTTACAACTGAAATAGAGGTGTCTCTCTTTTTGCAACTCTAGGCATACAATTACACATTGGCTCTTATTTATTAGAGGCATACTTAATTATATCTACTGTTATAGAGTTGGTAACTTATACCTCAATGGGTGAGTAATTTCTCACTTTATATTACCATCTGATGGAATACTATTGTTATTCAATTTAAAATGAGGTTTCATAGTCCTGTGTCCTAAAACACTCTCTGCTGTACGCATCAGCTACAAATTTACTTACATGACAATTACCACAGCGCAGATGTGACTGCCTTATTTTATTTTGATGTTATCTCTTATACTGATACCTAGTTGGATGTGTATAGGACATGTTCTTGGTTGTATGCTCTTTTTCTCTCCAAACCTCAATAAAAAACATATAACAAAAAAAACATATACATCTATGTACAAATATTAAGAGGTACAACACACAACCTTTTATATAGATGTTTCAATCAACTCATATTGTTTTACATATTACTTCAAATATATGCAGAAATTCTTCCTACAGAAAACTTTTTCAGAAAAAAAGACTCCAATCAGAGTCCTTATTCATTCCTTTTGGCCTCATTGATTCCAATTTGTATACCCAGAACATCTCCCTGGTCTTTAGTAATCACTCTCTATCACCACCCCTTCTAGGCCTATCCACTTCCAAAATTTGAAACCTAAGTTGACTAATATTGTGACCCATAGAGAGGAAGTGAGAGGAAACTGGAGCTTCTTTATTTTTGCATCTGATGTTAGACTTATGTTCAGTTATCCTCTCCCTTACCTCTCTACAGGTACAAGACATTTACCTGTGTATGTTCAATTATACATGATTAAGAGCCTACTGAGGCTTGAAACATTGTAATTTACTGCTGAGGACCCTATGTGTAAATAAAGGTCTTTTAAAGAAGTTTGGTGGCTGGAATACACTTTGTACTTGGATTATTTGGGACCTGGCAAGTCCTTTATTCCGTGCCCCACTATAGAAGAAGGTGTGCTGTTTTTCCTAAACCATTTGATGATAAAGATTGCATTGCTATTGGAAAATACTTGCACCCAACTATGGCTGAAGGTATGACAAATGTTACCACAGATGTACCAATGGGTCCTAAGATGTTTTTTTTTATGATGAGGAAACTGCACAACAAATCAACTCTAATGTCTTTTAAAGAAGTTTAAAGAAGTTTGGTGGCTGGAATACACTTTGTACTTGGATTATTTGGGACCTGGCAAGTCCTTTATTCCGTGCCCCACTATAGAAGAAGGTGTGCTGTTTTTCCTAAACCATTTGATGATAAAGATTGCATTGCTATTGGAAAATACTTGCACCCAACTATGGCTGAAGGTATGACAAATGTTACCACAGATGTACCAATGGGTCCTAAGATGTTTTTTTTTATGATGAGGAAACTGCACAACAAATCAACTCTAATGTTGTGGGAAACAGAGACTTTTTAAAAATTTCTCCCTCTGAAATTACCAGCAGAACTTTTGAAAAAGATAGCAAGAAAAGAATGGTATTAGAACTGCATGCAATAACTTTGTTAGAGTACCATAGGGTACAACGTATCAAAAGAGGTCTGAGAATTTCCACCTGCCCTACTCTATTTGCCAATAAAAAAGAATCTACAGACAAGTTTGAGAATATTCTTAACAAGTGTTCTTTTGACCTAATGACATGGACTGTTGAGTTTGCACAAAGAGAGATTGATATATATAAAGAACAAATTAACCTGCAAAAAGAACAAATGGTTAAATATTTACCTCTTGATGAATATAAAAAAGCTGTAATGGAGGTGGAAAAGTCTGTGAGTGATTACAGAAAGCACCTGGAGAGCAAAAAACAAACAAAATTCATCAGAGATGAGTAGGATTACAGCCAGGGTACTGTCTATAGATGGCGCCAGAGTACAAGTTTTGTAAAGAAAGGGAACCATGCAGCACGAGAACATGGGAGACGGAATAAACAGACATCAGTACAGGAAGACGTCAATAGCAGCCTGGATTCATCTGCTGGTTTTTTTACCGAAAATTCGGACGCAGATTCCATCGCGGCGGGAGGAAACACAAGAGGCGGCATCTCCGGGCAGCTGATGACATCAGAGCAACAACGGACACGCCGGGCGCGAGGAGCGCAACGAGGCCATTACCGGTATTAGCTACCATCACGCACACAGAGACATACAGTCAGCCGGTGAGGTATGAGCGGGTAAAATCTTTGGGGAATGTTTGTGAGGCCAATAAGGTAGAAAGTGTGTACAATCCTGTTAGGGCATCAAGTGAAGTATATGGCCGTGTGAAACTAGGCGGGATTATAGAAGAAGTTGGTATACAGGATTCTAATTTGGCCTATAGTTACAAACATGTGTCCCATACCGGTATGAGAGGTGTTACAATCAAAGACTGTGATAAGGAAACCGGGACATTTAAATCTGATGATGAAGCCTGCAAATTAAATGATATAAGTATGGCTGACTGCATTTCTGATTTAGAGCATAATAATGTTGGGGCTAATGCCTGTTTTCTATTGAATAGTGCCCAGGCTGTACAAGAAGTAATTTCAATTGATAATCAAAATGCGAATTTAAATGCAACTAACATGTCTCAAATTGAGTCTCTCTCTTGTGAAAAGATGGGTTCACACACTAAAGTTGTGAGTGAGATCACTGAGTTAAATGTTGCACTTAAACACGATAAAACATATATGAATGGGAGTGAGTGCAGGTTAGGTAACAATGATTTTGCACTATTAAATGAAAGTTTGGTTCATAATTTGTCCTCTTATATTTTAAGTAATGAAGAGGAGATGACCTTGAATAAAGGCTTATCTTATTGTTTGGATAATCACTGCAATGAATTTTTGGTTCAACAAGATTTGCAAAATTTTTTTAGGAAGCTTAAATTGAAAATTTATTTTGCAATGCAAAAAAGATTATGCACAAACACCAATGATATTAGATTTAGAAACACTAAGGAATATGGTATTTCCAGAAAAAGCACTTTTACACCTACAGCTACACACAGTATAGCCACCTACATGAATTTGGTACAAAAAGATATTGACACTCTTTTTAAGAGAGAGAGGAAAATGAAATTGGTGCAAAAAAACAATAAAGACAAACTTGCCATTGAAAGACTTGGGAATAATAAGGAGATCATTATTAGAAAGGCGATAATGGCGGAGCCATTGTCCTTTTGGACAAGACAGATTATATGGCAGAAATTCACAGACAACTAGCTGATAATCAGGTTCATCACGTATTAAGCAGAGATCCAACTATTGAGATTAATAAAGAAATTAAAAATATTTTAGATCTTGCTGCTAAGAGGGGAATAATAACAGAAACATTTAAAGAGGCCTTATTTGTTGATAATCCAATTAGACCAGTGATGGTCTATGATATGTCCTACCAAAAATTCACAAAGCTAAACAAAAACCCCCTGGCAGGCCAATTGTGGCGGGCATGGGCTCTATTTTTTCTTCTATCTCTGTCTTTTTGGATAGAGTATTGCAGCCATTTGTAAAACAGGCAAATTCATATGTTAGAGATACTAATGATTTCTTAACTAAGCTTAAAGATCTTGGGTATGTTGGAGGTAAATGTATTTTATTGTATACATCTATAAAACACACTAGTGGGGTTACAGCAGTAGAGAATGTTTTGAGATCAAATAGTGATTATACCGAGCTGGAAATTGATTTTCTTATTGAATTACTCTCCATTATATTGTATCAAAATTATTTTTTGTTTGGAGATATATACTACTTGCAAAGACAAGGAACGGCAATGGGCTCCAACGTCGCCCCTACATACGCCAACATTTTCATGAATAATTTTGAGGAATACTTTGTATATTCCCATCCATTATTCCAACGCTATGGCGCCTCCTGGTGGAGGTATATTGATGATGTGTTTGGCGTGTGGGGGGGGGGGGGGGGGGCGACGTTGGTAGCCTCTTGTCATTTGTACAAGACTTAAATAATTCAGTTACAGGACTTAAATTTACGCTAAATATGAATGAAGTAGGGATTGAATATTTGGATACATTTGTATACAACAAAGGAGGGTTTCTATATACAGATCTTTACATTAAGAGCACAGACAGGAATAATTTGCTAAAATATGGCAGCTATCATCCTGAAAATATTTTTCAAGCAATCCCTAAAAGTCAATTCACTAGAGTCAAACGGATAGTATCAGATAAAGATCAATGTAAATATAGGCTAGAACAGATGGCCAATAAGTTTATAAATAGGAACTATCCTCCATCATTAATTACTAAACAATTGGATATAATTTCCAAAGAGAGTGGTGCAGAAAAGATAAGTAAAAAACAAGAACCAAATCGTATGATTTTTGTTACACAGTTTAATAGGCTGAGTAACAAGCATATTATAAAAGACTGTCATCCAGAAGTCATTGAATTTAAAGAGAATTTAATGGTGGCCTATAAGAAAAATAGGAGCATCAGGGACATGTTGGCGCATTCAGACATTGGTAGCCACAAACAAGATAGCCAAAGAACCATTGGGCCTAAGAAATATGGTTGCTACCCATGTCTGAATTGCAGCAATTGTAGTTCTATGATAAAAGGAGAAAACTTTTACCATCCCACTACTGGGAAAAAAATTCAAAATAAATAAATACCTAACTTGTAGAGCTACATATTGTGTCTATCTCATTAAATGCCCATGTTGCCAAATTTATATTGGCGAGACCTGTAGAGAGGTAAGGGAGAGGACATAAGTCTAACATCAGATGCAAAAATAAAGCAGCTCCAGTTTCCTCTCACTTCCTCTCTATGGGTCACAATATTAGTCAACTTAGGTTTCAAATTTTGGAACAAGTGGATAGGCCTAGAAGGGGTGGTGATAGAGAGCGATTACTAAAGACCAGGGAGATGTTCTGGGTATACAAATTGGAATCAATAAGGCCAAACGGAATGAATAAGGACTTTGATTGGAGTCTTTTTTTTCTGAAAAAGTTTTTCTGTAGGAAGAATTTCTGCATATATTTGAAGTAATATGTAAAATAATATGAGTTGATTGAAACATCTATATAAAAGGTTGTGTGTTGTACCTCTTTTAATATTTGTACATAGATGTATATGTTTTTTTTAAATAAATGTTCTGTTTATGTATTTATTCACTTCCTGTGATAACTTTGTGTTACATTGAATTGTTGTATCCACAAGATGGCACTGTTGTGCAATCAGCTTAACACAGGATGTTGAATAACAGGTGAGGGTATATAAAGACATTTACCTGTGTATGTTCAATTATACATGATTAAGAGCCTGCTGAGGCTTGAAACGTTTTAATTTACTGCTGAGGACCCTATGTGAAAATAAAGGTCTTTTAAAGAAGTTTGGTGGCTGGAATACACTTTGTACCAGGGTTAGGTTGAGCCAGAACTGGAGCAGCAGTAAAGGCAGTCTTAAGACTATCAAAGGTCTTAATGGCAGTAGGTGACCAATGGAGTGGATCATTCTCTTTACGGTTCATGTCTGTGATAGGTTTGACCAAGGAAGAAAAGTTTTTAATAAACTTTCTATAGTAATTGGCGAACCCCAAAAAACATTGAATAGACCGAAGACCAACTGGGCGAGGCCACTGCAAAACTGCAGATAACTTGTAGGGATCCATGGAGAACCCTGCAAAAGAGATAACATAACCTAGGAAGGTTACTTGAGTCTGATGGAACTCACATTTCTTGAGTTTCCAAAGCAGGCCGTTCTCGCGTAGTCTCTGAAGAACCCGTGTAACATCAGAATGATGAGCCTCAAGTGTCCCTCGCGACAGAGCATCAGCAACATACTCCTCCATAGCACAATTCTCTGCAACATACAGAGGGTACACCCGGCCCCGAGGAGGAATGGCTCAGGGTTGCAGGTCTATGGCACAATCGTAAGACCGGTGAGGAGGCAACGTACCGGCACACACATTGTCAAAAACATCTAGTAACTCTCGGTACTCCTCTGGCAATTGAGATACTGAAGAAGTGCACAAGACTTTAACTGGTTTCCGAAGACAAGTGGAAATACATTGCGGGGACCACGATAAAATTTCAAACCTGCGCCAGTCGAGACTGGGATTGTGCTTTTGGAGCCAGGGATAACCCAGAACAACCGGAAATTGCGGAGAGTTTATCACCTGGAACTGGAGGGTTTCAAAATGGAGAGCCCCAACAGCCATGTACAACGGAGCATTTTCATGAGTAACGAGTGCGGGCTGAAGGGGCCTGCCATCAATGGCCTCAATAGCAAGCGGAACGGACCGAGGCAAAACAGGAATGGAGTGCTTTGATACAAAAGCACTGTCAATGAAATAGCCCGCAGCACCGGAGTCAACAAGAGCCTGAGTGACTATGGAGGAGTCCACCCAGGAAAGGACAACCGTGACCAAAGGTTTCTCCTTAATCGGTTCCGGGGACGAGGATAAACCACCCAAGGTCTGCCCCGACAGGACCTTAGGTGTGAGCGTTTTCCGGCCGTGTAGGACAAGACTTCAAAAGGTGGCCCTGTAACCCACAATAGAGGCAGAGCCCCTCCCTCCTCCTAAAGGCCCTCTCTGCCACAGAGAAATGCATAAATCCCAACTGCATCGGCTCAGCAGTACCTGGTGACTCGGGACCAGGAGGCATGGGAGGAGAGGGAGGCATGGGGGGGAACGAACACATAGGAGACTACGGAACAGGAGGCTTCCGGAAGCGCTACTTGAAAGAGGGCCTCTCTCTGAGTCTGATGTCAATTAGGATAAAAAAAGACACCAATGCCTTGATATCCTCTGGTAAATCTCTGGCAGCAACTTCGTATTTAATCGCATCAGAGAGCCCATGAAAGAAGGCGGCAACAAGGGCTTCATTGTTCCAACCTACCTCTGCGGCAAGCGTACGGAACTCAATAGCATACTGAGCAACAGATCTTGTACCTTGCTGAATGGGCATGAGTCGTTTAGCAGCAGAGGAGGAGCGAGCCGGAACATCAAATACCCTTCGAAAGGAGGCCACAAATTCAGGGTAATTTGAAATCACAGGTTTATTAGTCTCCCACAAGGGATTAGCCCAGGCAAGAGCTGTGTTAGAGAGTAACGAGATGAGAAATCCTACCTTAGCTCTGTCAGAGGGAAACAACGCCTGAGGTAACATCTCAAAGTAAATGCCCACCTCGTTCGAAAACCCTCTGCACTGAATAGGATCGCCTCCATATCGCTGAGGTAGAGGTGCAGAACCGGACATGCTCCTGGTAGGCATAGGTGTAGCAGCGGAAACAGGAGCAGCCATAACTTGCGGGACACTTTGGTCCAAATATGCAGTGCGAGTCAGCAGGGTTTGCAGGGCTAGTGCAAATTGATCCAAGCAGTGATCCTGTACATCCATCCTGGAAATGATGGCAGGTAAAGGTGGATAATTAGCACCATCAGGATTCATGGCCTTTGCGTAATGTCAGGGTGCCAGGAATCAGACTGAGACGAGAAGTGCAAAAATAATCACACCTTTTAGTAAAAGCAAAAAATAATAAAAAGTCCACAAGTCAAATAACAAGCCAGGAGTCCAAACCAGAGCTGGTAGTCAGACGAGCTGAGTCAGGAGCCAAAGCGAATAGTCAGACGAGCCGGAATCAGGAACAAGGAAAACAGCAGATTCAGGAACAAGCCAGGGATCAGGAACCAGAAAGCAGCCAGGTAATACACAGGAACTCTCACAAACAGGTCTGAGACAACGTAAAGGCAAAGCATACTGAACAGAGGCCCTTTAAATAATAAGTGATGACATCACAATTCTGAGACTGCATCCTGTCTCACACGGATGATGCATACCAGTCTGGCCATTAAAGGAAGTGCAGGAAATGAGCAGCATCCCCCACAATGCACCATAGTCAGGAAGAGAGGTGAGTAAAATGGCTGCCAGCAGCACATGGCAAATAAAACAGGGAAAACCCTGACACTGCTCTTTCTTGTGAATCTCCTTTTCTAATTTTTCATCAGGATAAGGCGGTTTTGCAAACTTCATTTAAGTTCTTACCTAAGGTTGTGAATTCTAACAACATTAGTAGAGAAATTGTTGTCCCTTCCTTGTGTACTAATCCTAAGAATTCTTTGGAAAAATCCTTACATTCTTTGGATGTGGTGAGAGCTTTGAAATATTATTTTGAAGCTAATAAAGATTTCAGAAAGACTTCTAGTATATTTGTTATATTCTCTGGTTCTAGGAAAGGTCAGAAGGCTTCTGCTATTTCCTTGGCCTCTTGGTTAAAGCTTTTGATTCATCATCAAGCTTATTTAGAGTCGGGTCAGGCCCCGCCTCAGAGAATTACAGCTCATTCTACTAGATCAGTCTCCACTTTGTGGGCTTTTGTCATGAACCAAGCCTCCAGACTAAAAAGAAAAAGAAAAGGTCTGGGAGGCATTCTGCTAAGAAAGGCTGTGTGGGGATTTGAACCTGTGGCTCTGTAGTTGCTATTTCTGTTTGCTTACATGTTGAGCCACAGCCAGTTCTAGCAATAGCATGGATCTTAAAAGATCTGATAAATAACTATTTGCCTTACTTGTTATTACACCTGTGCAACACACAGGTGTTCTCAATTCTGGAATTAATCAGAACCAACCCTGTGCAAAACCTCCCTATTTAAGGATGGCTTTTAGTCTGCATTAGGGTCTTCACATTGGATCTGTTTTGTCAAGTCAGAACCTGTTTCCTGTACTTCTTTGGAGAAAGATTTCACCTTTGCACCTGTTTACAAGGTATTACCAGGAGAAAGCCTTTACCTTTAAACCTGTTACCAATCTACAAGTTTGTTTAATGCTTTATGCAATTCCTGCACTCAGCTATTGCCAGGAGAAAGACTTCACCTTTGCACCTGTTTACAAGGTATTACCAGGAGAAAGCCTTTACCTTTAAACCTGTTACCAGTTCGCAAGTTTGTTTCCTGCCTTGTGCAATTCCTGCACTCAGCTAACCAGGAGAAAGACTTTACCTTTAAACCTGTTACCAGTTCACAAGTTTGTTTCCTGCCTTGTGCAATTCCTGCACTCAGCTATAACCAGGAGAAAGACTTCACCTTTACACCTGTTACCAGTTCAAGTCTGTTTCCTGCCTTGTGCAATTCCTGCACTCAGCAATTACCAGGAGAAAGACTTTACCTTTAAACCTGCTACCTGTTTACAAGTTGTTTTCTGCCTTGTGCAAATCTTACATTTCAGTTATTACCAGGAGAAAGACTTTCCTTTTTGAATCTGCATCTCTGCTTACTAGTTTTGTTTATTTTCACTCCTGCTGTATGTGGTCTTAACATACCTGAGTAGCATATTTAAAGATTCTGCAAGTATTTGCTTAATCAAAGTATTTTGTTGTTTAAATAAATTTGTTATTTTCAATCAGTATGTTTTGTTTTTTAAGAAAACAAGCTTCAGTTGATCAGATTTTCAAAGCGGCAACTTGGTCCTCTTTGCATACATTTAATACATTCTACCGTTTTGATGTATTTAATTCTTCAGAAGCAGTTTTTGGTAGAAAAGTTCTTCAGGCAGCTGTTTCAGTTTGATTCTTCTGCTGATGTTTTAAGTTTTTCTTTTCTTCATGAGAATAAATTATATTTCTTCTACTAGATACGGCGAGTCCACAGATTCATCCTTACTTGTAGGATATTATCCTCCTGCTAACAGGAAGTGGCAAAGATCACCACAGCAGAGCTGTATATATAGCTCCTCCCTTCTCTCCACCCCCAGTCATTCTCTTTGCCTATACTAGTAATAGCAAGAGGTAAAGTGAAAGAGGTGTTAAAATTATAGTTTTTATTTTCTTCAAGCAAGACTTTTTTATTTTAAATGGTACCGGTGAGTGCTATTTTTCCTCAGGCAGCAGATGGAAGAAGATTTCTGCCTGGAGGTTGATGATCTTAGCAGTTGTCACTAAGATCCAGAGGAGTTCCCTCAGAATGGCTGAGGAGTACTTGAGAAGCTTCAGTGTGGGAACATTTTTCATGCTACAAGCATTGAGGTATGTTCAGTCATTTATTTCTGGAGAGACTGTGGTATTTCAGAACTGGCTGACATAGTTCCCATGAGGGAAGGGGTAAGCAGTAATCCTACATATATGAAGGGGTATTACTGGGACCTGTATATTATTGTGTATGGGCTAAAATGCAGCAAAGGAATGGCAGCATGGTTGACACTGGCAACATAACGTTTTTATGATGATTTTATGTTTAATGGTACTGGAGGGTTTCACATGGCTTATATGTTTTATTTGGGGATACAAAAACCCACATGGCTAGTTCCTATACCAATTTACAGCGGTTTTGTTAGGCAGAGAGACATCGCATAGGATGGGCGGGGCATAATTTTTGCGCCTTAGATGCGCAGTTAATTTTCATATGAAGGCAGCAAGATTCAGCTCCAGTGGGCCCAAACTGATGACATAGCCTAACAATGTTATAGTGAGATTTCTCAGACCCCTGAGGGCAGGTAGGCGAGGTGCAGGGGGTTGCTAATCTATTTTTTATAATGTTTCTGGGTAAGGTTTTTCTCATAGAGGGTTAATTTGTCCCTTACTTGTGGTGCAATCTTAGGTTACAAGATAAGACACATATATGCTAAAATTGTGAGAGTTATAACATTTTAAAGCAGATTTGGAAAAATTGTGCGCTTTTTTACTTCTTAAAGGCGCAGTACCGTTTTTCAAATTTTTTTTTTTTTCATTAAATAAAGTGTTTTCAAGACTTTTTGTGGTTATTACTAGCCTGTTCAACATGTCTGACATTGAGGAAAGTCAATGCTCTATGTTTTAGAAGCCATTGTGGAACCCCCACTTACATTGTGTCCCTCATGTACTGAAAGGGCCTTACATTGCAAAGAACATATTTTAGGTGATAAAAGTATGTCTAAGGATGATTCTCAGTCTGAAGAGAATCAGGTTATGCCATCCAATTCTCCCCAAGTGTCACAACCTTTAACGCCCACTCAAGCGACGCCAAGTATTTCTAGTGCGTCTAATTCTTTTACTCTGCAAGATATGGCTGCAGTTATGTCTACTACCCTTACAGAGGTATTATCTAAACTGCCAAGTTTACAGTGTAAGTGCTGTAGGTCCGGTATTAGGGTGAATGCTGAGCCCTCTGATGCTTTATTGGCCATTTCCGATTACCCTCACAGTGTTCTGAGTTGGGGGTAGGGGAATTGCTGTCTGAGGGAAAGCTTTCAGATTCAGGAAATGTGTTCCCTCAAACAGACTCGGACGTGACGGCCTTTAAATTTAAGCTTGAACACCTCCGCCTGTTACTCCGGGAGGTTTTAGCGACTCTGGATGATTGTGACCCTATTGTAATACCACCAGAGAAATTGTGTAAGATGGATAAATATCTAGAGGTACCTACTTACACTAATGTTTTTCCAGTCCCTAAAAGAATTTCTGACATTGTTACTAAGGAATGGGATAGACCAGGCATTTCGTTCTCTCCCCCTCCTACTTTTAAGAAAATGTTTCCCATATCTGACACCTTTCGGGATTCCTGGAAAACGGTCCCTAAGGTGGAGGGAGCTATTTCTACTCTGGCTAAGCGTACAACTATACCTATTGAGGACAGTTGTGCTTTCAAAGATCCTATGGATAAAAAATTAGAGGGTCTTTTAAAGAAATTGTTTATTCATCAGGGTTTTCTTCTACAACCTATAGCGTGCATTGTTCCAGTTACTACTGCAGCAGCTTTTTGGTTCGAGGCTCTAGAGGAGTCTCTTAAGGTTGAGACCCCATTAGATGATATTTTGGATAGAATTAAGGCTCTCAAGCTAGCTAATTCTTTTATTACCGATGCCGCTTTTCAAATGGCTAAATTAGCGGCAAAAAATGCAGGTTTTGACATTTTTTTGTTTAAATGATTTTTATTGAAAATTGGTACATTGAAAATTAACAAGATATATACTTTCAGTTACATCATAATAGGATCATAGCTGTTCACAGTGAAGACAGTCATCATTAGTGATTAATCCAATTCTCATAAGAATTTTTGGGATTTTTTGAAGGAAGAAGTGAGTCATAACATATCATTAGAAGATATAAAAGAATATAGAGGGTGTTAGTAAGCGAGGATAGGGAGATAGGGGTTAAAAGGGGGAATGGAGGGGGGAGAGGGTGTCCCGCCTGGCCTACTTTCTTTAAAATCACAGGAAGGAAAGTTGTTGTAGCTTATAAAAGTCTTGGGTATAGAATGTCGGGGGGACTGTTTAAGTGTGGCCATCATAAGACCCTTGATCCCATATAAATTGAATATTGCAGATCATGTCTTGTTTACCTAGATAACAGTAATGCATCCTTTCTAGCGTGAGGACATGGTCTACTTCAGATTTCCATTGGGCAATAGACGGTATCTCACATGTCTTCCATTTCCTAGGGATTAAGCGTTTAGCGCAAGATAGCATTAGGAGAAGCAGCTTTCTGCGGTAAACGCAAGTGATTTTAGGCATGAGATTAAGTATTATAATTGATGGGGAGAGTGTGACTGGCACCCCCAGAGTATGGGCTATGTGTCTTTCTATTTGGTTCCAGAAGGTATGTAGGAGGGGGCACGACCACCATATGTGGGTGAGGGTACCTTCCTCACCACATCGTCTCCAACAGCTGGAGGAGGCATTAGGGTATATGATCCTCAGGCGCTGAGGAGTTAAATACCATCGAGCTAATATTTTGTAGTTTAATTCAGATATGGTCAAGGATAGGGAGGCAGAATGTGTGTGTCGAAAGCATTGTCTCCAGGTCTCAGTGTCAAGGTCATTTTGGAGTTCAACTGCCCACTTAGTGAGGTATGTAGGTCTTTTTTCAGGGAAAGAGCCCCTGAGCATTCTGTACGCTAGAGAGATATGTGCTCTATTTATATTCGGATTAATACATAGCTGTTCAAAAGTGGTCAGGGGTCTAAGTATCATTTCTTTGTGTGGGCAGTGGGTGATCGCGTGTCTAATCTGTAGGTAGGAATACCAACGGTGGAAGGGTGGGCCTAGTTCTTCATTAAGGGTAAGTCTGTCTTTGACTCCCGAGGTGTTGGTCACTAAATAAACTGGTAGGGACCCATGAGGTCTGTTGGTTGAGTTGTGAGAGTATAGGTCGTGTTTGAGAAAGAGGCGATATCGAAGGAGGGGGGTCAGGGGGGAAAGTACAGTAGAGATTCCCTTTGTGTGAGTGAGTACATCATCCCATACTTCTAGGGAAGCTTTAATATAGTCATTGTCTTGTATAGTGCGTGGTCTGGACTCTTTAGGAATCCAAGGGAGGTCTCTTATGGGGTTAGCCTGAGCTAGATGGCCCTCCATCTGTATCCAAAGCTTTGAGGGGTTGGCATGGTTCCAAGCTATAACCCTAGCTAAATGTGCGGCTTTATAGTAGTTAGCAAGATTAGGGACGCCTAGGCCTCCATCTTCTTTACTTAAATACATGGTGTGCTGAGCTATCCTAGGGCGCTTGTATGACCATATGAAGGAGTTAATCATTTTTTGTTGTGCTGAGAGAAAGGGTTTCGGTAAGGGCAAGGGAAGGGCCTGGAACAGATATAGGTATCTGGGGACTATCATCATCTTCACCGTGTTGATGCGCCCTAGCCATGATAAATGTCCCTGTTACGGTTACCCTTAGTCTCGCTGAGAGATGGACCGCTTAGTAGCCTGGATCCCTATTGCTAAAGAGGGGAGAAGCTGCTTTCCATAGTATTCTATATGAGTCTCGCAAATATAGAATAATCTCCCTTAGCTGCAGTAGAGCTAGGATACCCTTCTGCCCACAAAAACGAGTCAACGCTGCGATTGAGGGTCAAACAAGAACTCAGGACTGGGATGCCCAGCCTGCTTTTTATTAAGGTTACATGCACACAGGGCACTCCCAGGGGGAGAGGGGGGGAAGCACAAAATCCCCCATCACACATTTAGATAGAGAGCACTGTCCTTTGACAGGCCACAATAGGATTACAGTACTTAAGATAACAAGTTTACAAGTTCATCTTATCAATTAGCAGTCTGGCTCCAGAGGTGATTAGACAATAGTTTCTAAAAGCTGAAAAAAAAGAGTTAACTCTTTATGAAATGAAACTTGTTACAGTTTTCTTGGAGCCCTTCTTAGGCGCTGGCTTGCTGGTTCAGGCATTGCTGCTGGGAAATAAGCTCTTCACAACAGAATAACTAATGCTTCTGTAACATTGCTCCCTTTCTGTGGAACACTCTGGCAGACACGGTCTGACCCCTTTTCGGGGCAGACTAAGGCTGTCCAGACCGCTGGTTATGCGGGGCTGAGGTCGGTTTGTCTGGACAACCCGTCGGCGTTGCCATTCTGTTTCCCAGGTCTGTAAGTAATGGTGAAATTGAAGGTTTGCAACGATAAGCTCCAACGTAATAGCCTGCCGTTATCTCCAGAGACCCGGTTCAGCCACACCAACGGGTTATGGTCGGTGACCAGAGTGAACTCCTGACCATATAAATAGGGAGTCAATTTCTTTAATGCCCACACCAAAGCCAAACACTCCTTTTCGACCGCTGCATAGCTGACTTCGCGGGGCAGGAGCTTCCGGCTGATGTAGGCAACTGGATGCTCCCCTCCATCTTCGCCTACTTGGCTGAGGACAGCTCCCAGCCCGAACATGGAAGCATCTGTATGGACGATAAAACGTTTGTTAAGGGCTGGGGCCGCCAAGACAGGAGCGTTAATTAGAGCATTTTTGAGAGCCTGGAAAGCCGTTTCACAGTGGGGAGACCACAGGACCTGTCGAGGTAAGTTCTTCTTGGTCAAGTCAGTCAGGGGTTTGGCAAGTGTGCTGTAGTCTGGTACGAACCGTCTATAGTACCCTGCCGTGCCCAGGAAGGCTAGGACCTGAGTCTTAGTGATGGGGGTGGGCCAATTGGCGACAGCTTCTATTTTGGCCGGCTCTGGTCGCTGCTTTCCACACCCCACCCGGTGACCCAGGTACTGTACCTCGGCCATCCCAAAGTGGCATTTTTCTGGCTTCAGAGTCAGGCCAGCAGCCCGGATCTGATCCAGAACCATTCCCACATGAGCTAAGTGGTCCTCCCAGGACTCACTGTAGATCGCTATGTCGTCCAGGTAGGCGCAAGCAAAACTCTGGAAGCCATCCAGGAGCCTATCCACCAAGCGCTGGAATGTAGCTGGGGCATTCTTCATCCCAAACGGCATTACCCTAAACTGATATAAGCCGAATGGGGTGACGAATGCCGACTTGGGGATAGCCTCCGGGGCCAGGGGAATCTGCCAGTAACCTTTGCAGAGGTCAATAGTGGTCAGGTAATTTCCCCTGGCTATACGATCGAGTAGCTCGTCTACCCTGGGCATAGGGTAAGCGTCCGTCACGGTATTTTCATTGAGCCTCCGATAGTCTACGCAGAACCGGGTGGTCCCATCTTTCTTGGGCACCAAGACAACTGGGGAGGCCCAGGGACTATCGGAGGGCTCAATTACCCTGAGCTGGAGCATCTCATCGATCTCCTTCTTCATTCCTGTCCTAACTGCTTCGGGGATTCGGTACGGAGCCTGGCGCAAGGGAGCTTGTCCCGGAGTATCTACCTGGTGGGTGGTTAAAGTAGTGTACCCTGGCTTCGGGGAGAAGGTGAGGTGTTTGGACTGGAGGAGTTGGTTGAGCTGCTCCCTTTCAGTGGGGCTAAGTCGGTCCCCTATCTGAACCTGCGCCACTATACCTGTGGGGAGGCTCTTTTCTAATAGGTCTGGAATGGGTAAACTGTCGGGGTCTTCCTGAGGGGAACAACATACGGCCGTCACGTTCTCTGGTCGCTCAAAATATTCCTTGAGCATGTTTACATGGAATGTCTTTCTAAGATTGTTGTCGTGGCAGCTAGCTATCACATGTCTCCCCTTTTCTCTACGATCTGGTAGGGACCCTGCCAGGACGCCTGCAATTTGTCTGTCTTCACCGGCTTAAGTACTAACACCTTTTGTCCTATGGTGAAGATTCTCTTTCGGGCCCCCCGATCGTACCATACTTTCTGTCTTCTCTGGGCCAACTGGAGATTAGCCCGCACGGATTTGGCTAATTGCTCCATTCGGTCCCTGAGTTCCAGCACGTATGGCACAATTGGGACACCGTCAGCCTCCATCTCTCCCTCCCAGTGCTCCCGGATCAGGTTTAGGGGTCCCCGTACCTTTCTTCCGTAGAGCAACTCGAAGGGAGAGAACCCTGTCGTTTCCTGGGGCACCTCCCGATAAGCAAATAGGAGGTGCGGCAGGAAGCGTTCCCAGTCTCGGTATTCCTGAGTGAACGTCTTGAGCATTTGCTTGAGGGTCCCATTGAACCTCTCACACAGCCCGTTCGTCTGGGGGTGGTATGGGGAGCTTAGGAGGGACTTAATTTTGCAAACCTGCCAGAGTTGTTGGGTCAATTCAGCCGTAAATTGGGTGCCTCGGTCGGATAGGATTTCTTTTGGAAATCCTACCCGGGAGAACACCTGTACTAGTGCATTCGCTACCGTATCCGCTTGTATGTTGGATAGGGCGACAGCCTCTGGGTACCTGGTAGCGTAGTCCACTACGGTAAGAATGTATCGCTTACCGGAGGGACTAGGGGTAGCCAGTGGTCCCACTAGGTCAATAGCAACCCGGCTGAAGGGTTCCTCTACAATGGGCATATTTACTAGCTGGGCTTTAGGGTGATCGCCTCGCCTTCCTACTCGTTGACACACATCGCAGGTGTTACAGTAAGTTCTAACGTCAGCGTGCACCCCTGGCCAAAAGAACGTGTGAGTAATGCGGTGTAGGGTACGGGTAACGGCTAGGTGGCCTGCTAAGGGGATGTCGTGGCCTATTTTGAGGATTTCTTGACGGTATTTGTGGGGCACTACCAGCTGTCGCCTACGCTGTCCCCTTTTCTCTGTCCAGCGGTATAGTTTCCCTTTTTCCCATAAGAATGTTTCGTTATCTGCCCCGCCCCCTCCGGTCTCTGCTCGTTCCCGGTACTTTTGTAAGGTCGGGTCAGTCTTAGACTCTGCCTCGAAGGCATCTGGGGTGTCCCAGGGTATGGGGCCTAACCTGTCAGGCAAGGTCGGGGTAGGTCTTACCTGTGTCTCCCGCACTGGTGAGAGCTCTCGCTCCGTCCGGGCTTGGGCCCGTGTAGTCACTGGGTCCGCCTCGTTGTTGCATACTGGAGCATAGGCAGAAGTCATGGGGCCCAAATCGTTGCCCAGTAGTACTTCGGCAGGTAAATTATCCATTAGGCCCACGTTCACAGCCCCCTTTCCCGCTCCCCAATCAAGATGCACTTTAGCTGTTGGAATTTTGTACACATCCCCCCCCGCCACTCTAACGGCCACAGTCTGTCCGGATCGCTTGTGCTCTGGCACCAAATGACTCTGTACCAGCGTAATAGTAGCCCCTGTGTCTCGCAATCCCTCGGTAGATCGCCCCTCGAGCCATACCCTCTGCCGATGGTGCTGGCGGTTATCTGAGGCAGCATATACAGGGTCTGCCTCGTGAAGCGGCCCCACATATCCCTCCATAGGGGCCTCTTGGTTAACACAGAGGGCCCGGGCCGGACGATAGGACCCAGAGGGGTAATTGTAATTCCTGGGTGTCTGGTGCGTATTAAGGGGGCAGCTAGCCATGAAATGCCCTGGTTGCTTGCATCGGTGGCAAGTCGGTCTGGGACGCTCAGAGCTGTTATTGGGTGGTCCTGAGTGTCGGACGGGCCCTGTGGGCACCGGGGCTCGGAATTCAGCACGAGGGGGTGCACGGTAAACCTCTCTGGGTTCGACCCGTGCTGGAGCTCGGTAGTTCATGGGTTCGTGAAGACGGGAGTCATAATGTTCATCGGCCAATTTGGCTGCTTCTTCTAAGGTAGAAGGCCGCCAGTCTCGCAGCCATTCCTTCCCTTGCTGTTCCATGCCATTATAAAAATGTTCTAAGAGAAACAATTGTAAAATTTCCTCCCCAGTCACCGCTTTACTTCCGCTCAGCCAGTGATTTGCCGCTCTCCGCATTCGGTGCGCCCATTCCATATGGGTATCGTTAGGCTTCTTTTCCGTGCCCCGAAACTGTCGGCGATACGTGTCCGGAGTTACAGCGTACCGTCGCAACAGTGTCTCCTTAACTAGCTCATACTGTGTCACTTCCTCAGCACCCAGAGTACGAAAGGCTTCCAGGGCTCGCCCGGATAGTTTCCCAGACAATATCGTGGGCCACTCTCTGTTGGGAATCTGGTGCAGGGCACATTGCCTTTCGAAGTCCGCCAAATATTCATCAATCCCTGTCTTGCTCTCTAGGAAGGGTCGAAATGCTGCATAGGGTATCTTGGGCCTCCCAGCATTTTCGACAGGGATGATTACCTGCGGGGCTTCAGCATTGCGGTGTGCGTTCGCTAGGTTGAGTTCGTGGGCTCGAGTCTCTCGTATATCCTCGTCCGCCTCCGCCATCAACTGCTGTACCAATTCCATGGAGGGGTTCGGCCCGTATAATGAGAGCCTTTCCCGAACAATCCTGGTTTTTTCGTCACTAATCGTGGTCGGTGTTTCCGCCATTGTGAAGCTCTGATCCAGTTCGGTCAATTCTGCGATCAGCTCTCTCCTCGGCCGGTTGCTGGCGTACCCCCCTCTGCTTTCAAGTAAATCCTTTAGGGTTGTACGCTTCAATTTTTCGTAAGCGCTCTCCATCCGTTCTGTACCTCTCCTAGGAAATCCAGGAAAATCCCGCCGCTGCCGCCAAATGTTACGGTTACCCTTAGTCTCGCTGAGAGATGGACCGCTTAGTAGCCTGGATCCCTATTGCTAAAGAGGGGAGAAGCTGCTTTCCATAGTATTCTATATGAGTCTCGCAAATATAGAATAATCTCCCTTAGCTGCAGTAGAGCTAGGATACCCTTCTGCCCACAAAAACGAGTCAACGCTGCGATTGAGGGTCAAACAAGAACTCAGGACTGGGATGCCCAGCCTGCTTTTTATTAAGGTTACATGCACACAGGGCACTCCCAGGGGGAGAGGGGGGGAAGCACAAAATCCCCCATCACACATTTAGATAGAGAGCACTGTCCTTTGACAGGCCACAATAGGATTACAGTACTTAAGATAACAAGTTTACAAGTTCATCTTATCAATTAGCAGTCTGGCTCCAGAGGTGATTAGACAATAGTTTCTAAAAGCTGAAAAAAAAGAGTTAACTCTTTATGAAATGAAACTTGTTACAGTTTTCTTGGAGCCCTTCTTAGGCGCTGGCTTGCTGGTTCAGGCATTGCTGCTGGGAAATAAGCTCTTCACAACAGAATAACTAATGCTTCTGTAACAGTCCCTGTTTATGCCAGTTATCTAGCGAGGATTTAACGTTCGTTTGGAGGTTGATAAAGTTATCTGGAAAGAGTGTGTGTGGATCTTTGGAGATTGTCAAGCCTAGATATTTAAGTTTGTCTGGTAGTGTAAACTTTGTTTGTCGTGTAATGTACAGCATTTCTTGAGAGGTTAGATTTATTGGCAATAGACCCGACTTCTCCATGTTAATGGAGAAGTTGGAAACCTGTTTGTATGCGTCTAGGATTTGTATGAGAGCGGGGAGGGAGGTAGTTGGGGATTGTAGGGTGAATATCACGTCGTCCGCGAACAGTAGGCATTTTTGGGTGGTGTCTCCAAATTTTAGGCCTTGTATATGATGACAGTGTCTAATTTGTAGTGCCAGTATTTCAACTGTAATAGCAAATAATAGGGGCGAGAGCGGGCACCCTTGACGTGTGCCATTGGAGATGGGAAAAGATTGGGATATATTATTGTTGACTTTGATTTTTGCGCTCGGGTTATGATAAAGGGCCTTGATTCTGGAAATGAAGAGCTCGGAAAAGCCGAACTTTGACAGGGCGGACCACATAAATTGCCAGTCCACCCTGTCAAATGCTTTCTCAGCATCCGTCGAAAGCAAGGTTAGGGGTGTGTGGGAAAGGTGGGCTTGTTGGAGTGAGTGAAGTAATCTAGTAGTGTTATCTTTCGCCTCTCTCCCCTTAATGAAGCCCACCTGATCAGGGTGGACTATGTTGGGCAATATCTCATTCATGCGGTTGGCTAAAATTTTGGCATATATTTTCATGTCGATATTTATAAGGGAAATCGGTCTATAGTTATTGACTACATCATTGGGCTTGCCCGGTTTAGGAATCACCGTGATTACTGCTTCTAGGAGGGAGCTGGGCAAAGCAGCACCCTGGTCTATATCGTTAAAAAGTGTCAGGAGTTGGGGGTTTATGTGTTCTTGTAAGAGCTGGTAAAATTTAGATGTGAGGCCGTCTGGACCTGGGGATTTGCCATTTGGTAAGGACTTAATAACTAAGTTAATGTCCCTCAGGGTAATGGGAGAGTCTAAGAATTGTTTATCGTCATCTGTGATAGAGGTTATAGGGACAGTGTTCAAATATGTTTCTATTTCCTCTTTCCTATCTTGTGATGCGGAGTCTGCTAAATTATATAGTTGCTTATAGTAAGAGGCAAATGAGTTGACAATTTCTTCATTTTTGTGGGTTGTCTCACCAGATGGGTGGCGGATTGTCTTAATGAAATTGGAAAGCCTTTGTTTTTTAAGGGACCTGGCTAGTAGGCGGCCTGATTTGTTACTTTCTATGAAAAATTTAGATTTGGTAGTTAACGCTCTCATGTGGGCTTTTTGAATTAGAAATTTATTTAGGGCTTCTCTAGCGTCATTTAACTTGGAGAGTTTGGATGTGGAGGATGGATCTGCTCTAAGAGTGGTTTCACAGGTGTTTAGTTCGTCGGATAGTGAAGTGAACTGGGCGTTATGAATTTTGCGTTGTGTGGCAGTGTGTTTCATTATTACCCCCCTGATAAAACATTTATAAGTCTCCCAGTTGTTCGCGGGTGTCGTGTCTTCAGGTTTGTTTAGGGTGAAGAATTCGGCCGAGAGTTTTTTAATGTCATCAACCGTTGCTTGATTAGTCAGTATATGGTCGTTGAGTCTCCAGTTGAATGTAGTATGTGGTTTGCTAGCCCACTTGAATTCTGTATGTACCATACTGTGATCGGACCAAGAGGTGTGCGTGATTTTAGAGTGTACAAGGGCAGAAAGCAGAGCCTGATCGCATAGTATGTAATCCAACCTGGAGTACGTGTGTTGTGGATGTGAGAAAAAAGTGTAGTCTTTTCTGTTGGTATGTACTACTCGCCAGGTATCAAATAGGTTAATAGATCGTAAGGCTGCACAATTAGAGTTGAGAGTATTATTGCGCAGATAGGATTTTCCACTAGAGGTATCTAGTGCTGGGTTCATGGGGAAATTAAAATCTCCACCCGCAATGATGGGTCCTTTAGCTAGGTCTAGTATCTTATTGACCAGGGTTTTGAAGAAGTTGGGGGTGGGTCTGTTTGGTGCATAGGTGTTTACTAATGTAACCGGGGAACCGTAACATAGACCAACAAGAATTAGGATCCTACCCTCAGTGTCTGTATATTTCTGTAGTAGTTCGAATGGGAAGCCTCGTCTGAATTAAATACATACCCCATTTTTCCTATTTGTGCCGGAGCTATAGTAGTGTTGGTCAAAATAACTTTTGGATAAAGTGGGTTCGTTATTTTTCTTGAAGTGTGTTTCCTGAACCATAATAACGTCAATTTTCCGTTTATAAAAGTCATGAAACGCTATAGAGCGTTTTTCGGCAGAAAGAAAGCCCTTAACATTCTGAGTGGCTATGTGTAGTGTTTCTTCTTTATGGTGTACTGTATGAGACATCTTAATGTTGGGTGCCTATCACCAACCCACTTTTCGGTATGAAGAGGCCAGACGGGACACCAAGTAGGAGAGGAAAAGAGTATCTACTGTTAGTGTAGGGGAAGAAAGATTTCCGAGGAAAGGTTAGTTAGTGGGAGTCAGAGGAAATGGGAGAGGAGGAAAGAGAAGTTATGACTTTTTTGTAAATAAAACAGTATTAAAGTGAATAACAATATTTATAACAGTATTAATTCAATCAACATTAATGTAGAATGTAAAATGTAGAATATAAAATACAAGTATTGCGCTGAGAAGAAAGGAAAGAAAAGTATGCAGTAGGGTCTCAGCTCATAACCTGTAACTCTAATCTTTGAGCTGTGATCTTTAGTCTTTAGTCTCGGGGGCCTTTATTACAGGCCGGGTATCTGGGTAGAGTAAGGTAATATGGTGTTCGACTGATTTTGGGTGGTATTGTTTTAGAATGTAGGGGCATATAGCTTTTCTACATTGTCTTAATTCGGAGAAGCCCGGTTAATTGTATTATGTCCTGTCTAGAGGGGTGTGTGGATTAGTAGGAGATGTCATGTGGGGACCCTATTCAGTGAGTTGAAGTGTAGTCGATGTTCGATGAGGTCGGAGTATATGTGTGCTGTCCGTGCTAATAGAATTAGGTCAGGCGATGTAGGGTCGCGGACATTTATATGATCAGTGTGCCGTGATGTCACTATATCCCAGTAAAATCTCAGGGTATGTACAGGAGGTTTAATAGATTCTAAGAAGGAGTTCCTCTAAGAGGAACTGAGGTATATGTTCAGTTTCAGGGTCCCAGGTAGAGGGATGGGTGGGTCTATTAGTGAGGTTAAATACGTAGTTAGGGTGAGATAATGTCTTGTGGCATTACAAGAGTCTAGAAACGATGTGGTGATATTTACAGGGAGATATAAAATATCAGTGCAGGAATAACAAATCGAACTCAATAAATTCCATATCATAATGCAATAGATTTTACCCTAACTTAAGGCATAATGTAGTGCAAACAGAGCTCAGTATCTCCAGGTCCGTGGTGTCTCTTTGGTTCAGAAGGTCTGTTCAGTGTCTATGTATTCTGTCTGGTGAGTAGTGGGGGTTAGCTAAGTGAGTTATGTGGAGTTCTTGTATTGCTGAGGTGTATTTTTTTTCAGGGTTATCCAGAAGTACACATGCTGTCTAAGTCATTGTGGTTGGGTCTAAAGACTGGAAGTCACAGGCATTTAGGTAGTCAATGTATTGCGTCATCGTTTAACCTCGGTAAGGACTCTGACTGTGTAATAAGTGTGTATAAAGTTATAACGGTGCCTCTCTCTGGGAGCCATATGCATATGAACCTCGGTAGAGGCCCAAACTGTATAATGAGATGTGTGTGGGTTTGTAACGGCGCCTTTTCATGTGGGTCACATGCACAAGATCTGCGCTGAGGGCTTAGGAAGAGGGAGTGGTGGGGCCTATACATACGGTCAGGTGTGTAGTGGAGGAGAGATAGCGTCTAGTGGTCTGTTTAAGGTTCAGTAGCGGTATGTCACCAATAGTAGGGAGATAAAAAGACAACAGAACATTTATAACATATTAAACTTTGTGGAAAGCATAACATAACAGAATAGAACTTATCAACATTTTAAACATAATTCCAGACCAGTAGATTATATTGCTCTTAAGATTTTGAGATGTTACAGTCTATATGTGTTGGGCATCTCATGCCTGGGAATCAAGGCCTAGTAAAGGAGGAGAAAAAAGAAAAAAAAAGAAGAGGCATATACAGATAAACAGTACATTGCATTGCTTTTACTCATCTGATGGAGTCTGAGTCCGAGGTGCCTGAGTTATTGGAAGATATTTGTCTTCTTTTGGTTTGATTAGAGTCAATGTCTGGATCTGGTCTCCGCTGGGATTTAAAACCTGTTGAACCATCTTGAGGTCTTTGAGATGATTGATGGTTTGTTGTGTCAGGTGATGAAATTTTCAAAATGTTGCAGAATCTATGAATGTCAGAGGGAGAAGGGCATTCCGTTTTCTTCCCGTTTTTCACTACTATTACTGAGGTAGGAAATCCCCATCTGTATGGGATGTGAAGTGAACGGAGGTGTGCTGTTAGGGGTTGAAAGTCCCGTCTTTTCTGCAATGTTCTGAGTGAGAGGTCTTGGTAGATTTGAATTCGATGACCTTGGAAGTGTATGCTTTGTTTTTTCCTGGCGGTATTATATATTTCTTCTTTTTGACAGTAATTTTGGAAATGTACCACAATGTCTCTTGGAGGGGAGTCATCTGGGGGCTTCGGACGTAGAGCTCTGTGAGCTCTGTCTAGTGGAATGTCTAGGTTTTCAGGAGAGTTTTCTCTAAGTATGTCTGCAAAGAGAGCCTGGAGAAAGTCTCGGATATCATTGTTTAATACAGACTCTGGTATCCCCCTGAAGCGAAGGTTACCCCTTCTGGTGCGATTTTCCAAGTCGTCAATTTTATCTTCGAGTTCTGAAATATGACGGTCTTGCTGGGTTTGACTCGTAGAGAGATGTGCAAGTTTTTGTGCTACCACAAACTCATGTTCTTCTAGGTTGTCAACCCTGTGACTCAGGTCACCGATCTCTTTCTTCAGATCAGCGCATTCCTCTTTGATGCATGCCTTAACCTGCTCAATTAGAGTTACAATAGCTTTATATGTTATTGGGGTGTCCTCCTCTAGGGGCATAGTTGTGGGTGCCGCTTCAGCGCTTGTAGGGGGACTATTGATATGCTCTTCTTCTATAGTGTCCGAGATGAACTCTGTTGTTTTAGTCATGGACGGCTGGTCTGTTTGCTTAAAGAAAGCATGAACTGCAGGCTGGGTAGATTGTTGTAGCTTTTGGGGTTTATCTTGACGGGTATTCTTTCTTTGTGACATAGTGACTGGAAGTGGTGTTATGACACTTAGGTTAACTGAAAGCGCTGTCGCACACTGTACCCCCTAGGGATTTTGCCCTCACAGGACGATCACGGTGAAGGGCAGATGGGGTATGACCCGTCACACCGTGGTGTGGCGGGAAAGGGAGTGGGGGTACGTGCGTGGAGTGCCCAATAGTCAGGAGCCCCTAGATAGAGGTATATGTGTTTAAATCACTTGTCTGCAGCCAAGAAATTCATACAGTCTGTGCATATCATTAATTATGAAGAAAGGGATGTGACCGCCAATGATCAAAGGTTCTGATGTTGGGTATCCAAAGGGTTAGGTTAGGCCCCAATTATTTTCTTGAAAATTTAGTTTATTGAGGAAAATGTAGAAGCTTTTATTAGGCTAAGACCATGCGTGTCAGTAAAGCAGCGCCTGTATTAGTATGACAGCATGCAGGGTAATCTTCTCCCATCTATTCAGGTGCAGTGCATGTAGCGTGAAACACAACGTTACTTGTTATTCTGATGTGTCTCTTAATTTGGGGGTATTTCCACGTGGCTTTAAGGTAGGAGAAGGAGCCGTCTGGAAAAGATGTTTGTGTATCTCAGTGAAGTGTCTGCACGCTAGTGGTCAGAGGATTGCAGCAGTTGCCTGTCCCACATAAGTATCGCGTTCAGCGTGTTACAGTGGTTCCCATTTCGGTGGGTTGGAAGTGTGTCCCCCCTGTGATGCTTTGCGGCTAGGTCAAAACATGGCGTGCAGGCCTTACCGGGTGTTGCAGAGTGAGGTCCGGTTTGAGGTATACGTCACAAGCTGCAGCGTTGAAGATGCATATTGGTATGAGCTGCGAGGGTTTGTGAGGCAAGCATCGAGCGCTGATCTCGGTCCTGGATGTAGATCCTGGGTGTCCCGGTCTGTGTGCTATTAAGTCCGTGGTTTGATAGTGTCGCTTGTTGCGGTAAAGGCCGCAAGCCTAGGGAATCGCTATGACAGCGTACATGTAGAGGAGCAGGATCATCGAGTCTCCGATCAAGTGTTCAGGTGTTAGGAATATCTTGTAGTTGATGTGGGCTTTTTAGTTGAGTGTTAAGTCGTGGCTAAAAGCATTTATACCCGGCCCGCAGTCAGAGCCTCAGTGAAGTGCGGCCATCATGCTCGGCTGCTCGCTCCGCCCCCTCAGGTTTTGACATTTTAGCACGTAGAGCGTTATGGCTTAAGTCTTGGCCTGCTGATGTGTCATCAAAATCTAAGCTTTTAGATATTCCTTTTAAAGGTAAGACCCTATTCGGGCCTGAACTGAAGGAAATAATTTCCGACATTACTGGAGGTAAAGGTCATGCCCTTCCTCAGGACAAGACTGTTAAGATGAGGGCTAAACAAAATCATTTTCGTTCCTTTCGAAACTTTAAAGGTGGACCCTCTACTTCCTCCTCCGCCACAAAGCAGGAGGGGAATTTTGCACAATCCAAGTAAGTCTGGAGACCTAACCAGACCTGGAATAAAGGTAAACAAGTTAAGAAGCCCGCTGCTGCTACCAAGACAGCATGAAGGGGCAGTCCCCGATCCGGGTCCAGATTTAGTAGGGGCAAACTTTCTCTCTTTGCTCAGGCTTGGGCAAGGGATGTTCAGGATCCCTGGGCATTAGAAATTGTGACCCAGGGGTATCGACTAGAATTCAAGGATTTTCTCCCAAGAGGGAGATTTCATCTTTCACGTTTGTCTGTAGACCAGACAAAAAGAGAGGCGTTCTTACGCTGTGTAAAAGACCTCTATACCATGGGTGTAATTTGTCCAGTTCCAAAACTAGAACAGGGGCAGGGGTTTTACTCAAATCTGTTTGTGGTTCCCAAAAAAGAGGGAACCTTCAGACCGATTTTAGATCTCAAATGTCTAAACAAATTTCTCAGAGTCCAATCGTTCAAGATGGAGACCATGCGAACAATTTTGCCAATGATCCAGGAGGGTCAATATATGACCACCGTGGACTTGGAGGATGCGTATCTTTACATTCCTATCCACAAGGATCATCATCAGTTTCTCAGGTTTGCCTTTCTGGACAAACACTATCAGTTTGTGGCCCTTCCTTTCGGGTTGGCCACAGCTCCCAGAATCTTCACAAAGGTGCTAGGGTCCCTTCTGGTGGTTCTAAGGCCGCGGGGCATAGCAGTGGCGCCTTATCTGGACGATATTTTGATTCAGGCGTCAACGGACATCGTTCCGTTTGCACGCTTTCATCTCAGGCCACTGCAGCTGTCCATGCTCAGACAGTGGAATGGGGATTATGCGAATTTATCTCCTCAGATAAATCTGGATCAAGAGACCAGAGGCTTTCTTCTTTGGTGGTTGTCACAGGACCATCTGTCCCAGGGTCTGTGCTTAAGCAGACCAGCATGGGTTATAGTGACGACGGATGCCAGCCTCTTGGGCTGGGGTGCAGTCTGGAATTCCCTGAAGGCTCAGGGTGTTTAGACTCAGGAGGAGTCTCTTCTACCAATCAATATTCTGGAACTGAGAGCATATTCAATGCGCTTCAGGTGTGGCCTCAGTTGGCTTTGGCCAAATTCATAAGGTTCCAGTCAGACAATATCACGACTGTAGCATTTATCAATCATCAAGGGGGAACAAAGAGTTCTCTAGCGATGATAGAGGTTTCCAAGATAATCCAATGGGCGGAGACTCACTCTTGCCACCTATCAGCAATCTATATCCCAGGAGTAGAGAACTGGGAAGCGGATTTTCTAAGTTGTCAGACTTTTCATCCAGGGGAGTGGGAGCTCCATCCGGAGGTGTTTGTGGCATTGATTCATCAATGGGACACACTGGAATTGGATCTGATGGCATCTCGTCAGAATGCAAAACTTCCTCGTTATGGGTCCAGGTCAAGGGATACCCAAGCTGTACTGATAGATGCTCTAGCAGTACCTTGGTCGTTCAACCTGGCTTATGTGTTTCCTCCATTTCCTCTCCTACCTCGTCTGATTGCAAGAATCAAACAGGAGAGAGCTTCAGTAATCCTGATAGCGCCTGCATGGCCACGAAGGACTTGGTATGCAGATCTAGTGGACATGTCATCTCTGCCACCGTGGAAACTGCCATTGAGACAGGACCTTCTCATCCAAGGTCCGTTCCAACATCCAAATCTAAATTCTCTGCAGCTGACTGCCTGGAGATTGAACGCTTGATTTTATCTAAGAGGGGATTCTCTGAGTCGGTCATTGATACTTTGATTAAGGCTCGAAAGCCTGTCACTAGAAAAATTTACCATAAGATATGGCGTAAATATCTTTATTGGTGTGAATCCAAGGGCTACTCATGGAGTAGGGTTAGGATTCCTAGGATTTTATCCTTTCTCCAAGAAGGATTGGAGAAGGGATTATCAGCTAGTTCCTTAAAGGGACTAATTTCTGCTTTGTCAATTTTACTACACAAGCATCTGGCGGATGTCCCAGACGTTTAGTCTTTTTGTCAGGCTTTAATCAGAATCAAGCCTGTGTTTAAACCTATTGCTCCACCATGGAGTTTGAATTTAGTTCTCAATGTTCTTCAAGGGGTTCCGTTTGAACCCATGCATTCCATGGATATTAAGCTTTTATCTTGGAAAGTTTTGTTCTTAGTTACTATTTCTTCTGCTCGAAGGGTTTCTGAGCTTTCTGCGTTACAATGTGATTCGCCTTATCTTATATTCAATTCTGATAAGGTGGTTTTGCGTACTAAACCTGGATTCCTTCCTAAGGTTGTTTCAAATAAGAATATTAATCAGGAAATTGTTGTTCCTTCCTTGTGTCCTAATCCTTCGTCTAAGAAGGAACGTCTGTTACATAACTTGGACGTGGTTCGTGCCTTGAAGTTTTACTTACAAGCGACCAAGGATTTCCGTCAAATATCTTCTCTATTCATTGTTTATTCTGGAAAGTGTAGGGGTCAGAAAGCTACTTCTACCTCTCTTTCTTTTTGGCTGAAAAGCATCATCCGCTTGGCATACGAGACTGCTGGAGAGCAGGCTCCTGAAAAAATTACGACTCATTCTACTAGAGCGGTGGCTTCCACATGGGCTTTTAAAAACTATGCCTCTGTTAAACAGATTTGTAAGGCTGCGACTTGGTCCTCCCTTCATACCTTTTCCAAATTTTCCAAATTTGATACTTTTGCTTCTTCGGAGGCTATTTTTGGGAGAAAAGTTCTTCAAGCAGTGGTGCCTTCCGTTTAAGTATCTGTCTTGTCCCTCCCATTCATCCGTGTCCTGTTGCTTTGGTATTGTATCCCACAAGTAAGGATGAATCCGTGGACTCATCGTATCTAGTAGAAGAAAATGAAATTTATGGTTACCTGATAAATTGATTTCTTCTACGATACGATGAGTCCACGGCCCTCCCTGTCATTTTAGACAGATTATATTTTTGTTTTCAAAACTTCAGTCACCTCTGCACCTTTTAACTTTTCTTTTCTCTTCCTATATCTTCAGTCGAATGACTGGGGGTGGAGAGAAGGGAGGAGCTATATATACAGCTCTGCTGTGGTGCTCTTTGCCCCTTCCTGTTAGCAGGAGGATAATATCCCACAAGTAAGGATGAATCCGTGGACTCGTCTTATCGTAGAAGATATGAATTTATCAGGTAAGCATAAATTTCCTTTTTGGGTTGTGGATTAATTTTTCAGCATATGGCTGTTGTTTATTTTTATCCCTCCTTCTCTAGTGACTCTTGCGTGGAGTTCCACATCTTGGGTATTTGATATCCCATACGTCACTAGCTCATGGACTCTTTCCAATTACATGAAAGAAAACATAATTTATGTAAGAACTTATTGGCAAGAGTCCATGAGGCCCACCCTTTTCTTATGGTGGTTATGATTTTTTGTATAAAGCACAATTATTTCCAGATTCCTTTGTTGATGCTTTTTACTCCTTTATTTATCACCCCACTACTTGGCTATTTGTTAAACTGAATTGTGGGTGTGGTGAGGGGGTATATTTATAGGCATTTTGAGGTTTGGGAAACTTTGCCCCTCCTGGTAGGATTGTATATCCCATACGTCACTAGCTCATGGACTCTTGCCAATATGAAAGAAATTAATTTATCAGGTAACTTCTTACATAAATTATGTTTTTTCAGTCATGTGACTGCTATTGAAAAGCATTGAGAAGCATTGTATTGATTAAAATAGCCAGTAGGTGGAGCTGTCCACTTGTGTTGCAGCAAAGATATGCAAACCAAGCACACAAACAGGCTAGAATTAATTAGTCTAGCTAGACATGAGCTATGGAGCAGCTTTCATAGGAACAAGATCTTCCTGTCTATAAATTAGTCCAGATTGGAATGCATAGAAAGAACTGTTTGCAGAAAAATGCAAGTAAAGTCTGTGTTGTGGGATTATTTCATAAGGTTTATAATGCAGTTTAGCAAATGTTTTTGTTCATTTAACTTAGTTTAATTATATATTCTGCGTTGTGTGATTATTTGATACTGTTTATAATGCTGTTTAGCATTTAAAGTTTTCATTTTAAAGCTTTAAAAATAATGTATTAGGTGTTACTTATGACAATTTTGAGAGGGGTTTGGAACCTAACTGCCTCACTTCCCATTGACTTACAGTATAAACTGGGTTTCAATTTACAATGGTTTAGATTTACAACCATTACCCAGCGTAAACTGAGGGCTACATATATATAGAAGCCATCAGCGCCTTAGATTAAAAGTCCAATTTTTAATGGTCAATTTAAAAACTTTGACAGAATTCAGTGAGAAAAGTCTTATATATATAATTTTTTTTCTTCATTTGCCATGCAAATTTCGAAATTGTGCATATCATCGCTAAGAATACTAGTCTGGCATTTCTAGCCAGAAGGGTCCTATGGCTAAAGTCCTGGTCTGCAGATATGTTCTCCAAATTCAAATAAATGTCCTTGCCTTTTAAAGGTAAAACCTTATTTGGCCCTGGGTTTGGACTGTCTGTTTCAAGGGGTTTGGCCTCAGTCTGTCCAGGATCCTTGGGTTACAGGAAATTGTTTCCATGGGGTACAGGATAGGATTCCAATCTCATCTTCCTAGACGGAGGTTTATTGTGTTTGTCAAAAGGGCCAGAAAGGAGATTGGCCTTTCTTCAATGTGTAAATATCTAGAGGACATTGGAAAAGCCTTTTACTCAAATCTTTTCATTTTCCAACAAAGAGGAAACTTTTCGGCCTATTCTGGACCTAAAGTGCCTAAACAGAGTTTTGAAGGTCCCTTCCTTCAAAATAGAAACAATCATATCTTTACTTCCTCTAGTCCTTCAGGGACAATTCATGTCTACAGTGTACTTGAAGGCTCCAAAGGTCTTTACCAAGGTGCTATGGGCTCTGCTAGCAGTGGTCAGACTGCAGGGCATTGCTGTGGCTCCATACTTGGGCGATTTATTGGTTCAAGCTTTATCTTCATAGATAGCGGCCACTCACACAGAGACGTTACTTTGGTATCTTCATTGTCACTGCTGAAAAGTAAATCTGGAAAATTGTTCCCTCACTCCTCGAGTGAGTTTTATGGGAGTCATGAAAAGTTCAAACTTCAGTCAGCATGCTGAAGGCTTCGGTCCACCCCTTATTCATCGGTGACACAGTGTATGGAGGTAGTTGATCTTATGGTGGTGACGTCAGTTGCCATGCCATTTGCTCAATATCATTTGCTACCTCTACAGTTATACATGCTAAGGCAGTGGAATAGGGATCATGTGACCTGTCTCAGGTGATAGATCTGGATCCTGTCACCAGGGATTCTATTTCTTGGTTTATGATACCCCAGCCCATAGTTCTGGGTATGAGCTTTCTTCGCCCAATTTGGGAGATAACCACAAATGTCAATCTGTTCAGTTGGGGAGCTGTGTGGGGCAGTTAGAGTGCTCAGAGAGTATGGTCCTCACAGGAAGTGACTCTTCCCATAAATTTCCTAGAGCTCATAGCCATCTTCAATGCCTTACATGCATGGCCCCAGCTAAGTTCTGTCCATTATATTCAATTTCAGTCAAACAATATCATATGTCAATGGTGGCGTATGTAAATTATCAGGGAGGACCCGCAGCTCATTGGCAATCCAGGAAGTGGCACGCATCTTATCCTGGTCAAGTTTGCCTGATTTCAGCTATCCTTATTCCAGCGGTGGATAACTGGGAGGCGGACTGTCTAAGTGCCAGACTCTTCACTTCATGGAGTGGTCTCTGAATCTGGAGGTCTTAAACAAGATTGTACTTCGGTGACGTACAGATCGAGATCACGGGATCCTCAGGCGGAGTTAATAGACACATGAACAGATCCCTGGGTTTATCAGCTAGTTTATCTGTTTCCCCCGATTGTGCTTCTTCCACGAGTTGTAGCATTGATCAAACAGGCGAAGGTGTCTGCGGTTCTTATAGCCCCTGCGTGGCCTTGCAGGACTTAGTATGCAAATCTCATAAGGATGTTATCTGCTCCTCCATGGTGTCTTCCTCAGATATCAGACCTTCTAGCTCAAGGTCCATTCTTTTGTCAAAATCTCGGATCTTTGAGGATGACTTCCTGGAGATTGAATAATTGATTGTAGCTCAGAGCGCTTTTTCTGAGTCTATAATTGATACTTTTATACAAGCGTATTCTACAGTTCCTACAGGGACTAAACAAGGGTCTTTCGGCTAGTTCTATTAAGGGCCAGATCCCAGCTCTTTCAGTTTTGTTGCATAGAAAGTTGGCCCGGTTGCCAGATTTTCAATCTTTTGTTCAAGCCCTGAATAGAATCAGGCCTATTTTAAACTTACTGCTCCTCTTTGGAGTCTTAGTTTAGTTCTTAGAGTTTTACAGCAGCCTACGTTTTAGACTATGCGTTCCTTATACATTAAGTTGCTATCTTGGAAGGTGCTGTTTTTGTTGGCAATCTCTTCTGCTCGGAGAGTTTCAGAATTGTCCGCTCTTGCCTGTGATCCGCCTAATCTGGTGTTCAACTAGGATAAGGCCGTGTTATGAACTAAATCCAGTTTGCTGCCTAAGTTGGTATCTGTGGACAACATAAATCAGGCGATTGTTGTGCCATCCTTATGTCCTAATGGTTTTCTAAGGAGAGATTATTACTCAATCTGGATGTCGTTAGGGCATTACAATTCTATCTTCATGCTACCAAGGATTTTCGTCAGTCATCTAGCTTGTTTGTGTTGTTTTCTGTTAAACGCAAGGGTCAAAAGGCTACTGCTGTTCATTATCTTCTTGGCTGAGGATCTCATTTGCATGGCTTACATGCGGTGTGGGGTCTGCAACCTCCTGCCTGTATAACTGCTCACTCCACTCATTCTGTATGCATGTCTTCGGCTTTCAAGAATGTAGAACAGATCTGCAAGGCTGCTACCTGGTCTTCTCTGCATACATTTACAAACTTTTATCAGTTTGGTGTTTTTCCCTCAGGAGAGGCATCTTTTGGCTGTAAGGTTCTTCAGGTGGTGGTACAAATAGGCGACTGCCTCACATTTCATTACTATCTTAATTGTTTGTGGACTCCACTGCTTGGGTATAGATTCCTATTTATAAGAATAAGGATTTCATGGACTCTCACTACCATTAGAAAGAAACAAAATGTATTCTTACCCAATTATAAATTATTTCCTTATAACCCACCCTGTTATAATGTGGTGGCAGTCCTAGTTTGCACCTCTTTACCTCTTTTATTTCACTTACTTTTCACTATCTTTGGCTATTAAACTACTGGGAGGGACGGGGAAGTAGGAGGAGGGATAGTTAAATGCTTTGGTTGCGGTGTCTTTACCTCCTCTTGGTGGCCAAGTGATGTTTTCCCATTTGTAAGAGCAAGGATTTTGTGGACTACCAATAATTTTTTTTTTTGATGAAATAAAAATACATTTAGTATTTTTGATGCAGAGTAGAGATTACCCTACCACCTGACACTCCCACACTCTGATTTTTTTATTGCTATAATTATTTTCCCTCGCAGTGTAGTGATCCTTCTTCAACCTTCCCACCTCTCTGATTCCCCCGCCCCAACAGCTCTTTTTCCTCCCACTTTTTCTGTAGTGTAGTGGTGCCCCGTACCTTCTCCCTCTCCATAATTATTAATTAGGGTGCCCTCTTCCCATCTTCTGAATCCCCTTTTGCCAGAACTTCCCGTCCCTTAAAAAAAAAAAAAATCTGTAGCGTAGGGCCCCTCCCACTACCTCCCTCCGTGTCTGTGCAAGTTTGTCAAAAGAACTGAGATAAGGGGATAGCCTGCAGAGGCTTAGATACAATGTAACCACAGAGGTATAAAGTACATTTTCCTCCACGATTCAGATAGCGCATACAATTTTAAACAACTTTCCCGTTTACTTTTATTATCTTATTTGCTTAGTTCTCTTGATATCCTTTGTTGAAAATAATATCTAGGTAGCCTTAGGAGGTGAGAGCTAGCTGCTGATTGGTGGTTGCACAGAAATATCTCTTGTGATTGGCTTATTGATGTTTTCAGCTAGCTCCCAGTAATGCATTGCTGCTCCTTTAACAAAGGATACTAAGAGAATGAAGCAAATAAATAATAGAAGCTAATTGGAAAGTTGTTTAAAAAAATCTATCATCTGCTTCATGTTCCATTAATATAACAGTGTTGGTTGTGCAAATCTGGAGAATTGTTAATATTTCCTTTAAGTAAATAGGGAACATTCAATTTTTTTTTCTTTGTAGTGTTAAATAAAGTTTTGAAACTGCAGAATAATAGGTCCTGGCCATAGATAAGCAACAGAAAATTTTAAACACATGTGACAATAAGGTTAAGAAAGATATCTCGTGTGTTGGATATTAAAATCGCAAAAACTATTGAGATGAGAAAAAATAAGGGACCCAGGTGACAAAGTAAGGAAAAACATGTATAATATTTATGTATTTGCACAGTTCCTTTTCACATATCTCATATCTGTGGTTTGTTTACTTCTGTAGCTTCATCTTCAGTAGATACATTCCTCATGATATGGAACTTCAAACCTAATTCACGAGCATTCAAATTTTTTGGGCACAAAGAAGCTGTGACTAGTGTGCAGTTTTCTCCTAATGGGCAAATGGTTGCATCATCTTCAATAGACCGAACTATTAGGCTCTGGACTCCTAATATGTGAGTACTCTCTAACAGTAGTAAACTTATGTGAACTTCCTGTTTTTCTTTTTTCCCCCTTATTTTAATAGCAGATGCTTTTTCAAATCCAACAATCACACATTTTCTGTGTCAAGTATTAATTTTAAATTCAGTTTCTATGTGAAATTAACATTTCACTAACATCAGAAATATAGAACACTTTTAAAATTCTAATAATTTAGTTAATAATGACACATTTTTATAAATATCTTTTTTTCAGCAAAGGTGAATCTACTCTGTTTAAGGCCCACACAGCACCAGTGCGCAGTGTTAATTTCTCAAGTGATGGGCAGACCATTATTACAGCATCTGATGACAAGTCAATTAAGGCATGGAATGTGCATCGTCAGAAGTTCCTATTTTCCCTAGCCCAGCACACAAACTGGGTGCGTTGTGCTAGGTAGGTATATGTATAGCAGTAAACATTTTATAGAAATAAAGGAGATATACTACCTCTTAACAAATTATGTTTATAGTTAAGTAGCCAAAATTTGCAGTACACTAAAATAAGTTGACGTTGAATGGGTTTTCTGGACCTGAATTAATAAGCAAAAAGGTTACTTTATTTCCTAAGATATGAGTCCACGGCATCATCAATTACTGTTGGGAATATCACTCCTGGCCAGCAGGAGGAGGCAAAGAGCACCACAGCCAAGCTGTTAAGTATGACTCCCCTACCCACAAACCCCAGTTATTCTCTTTGCCTCTGTTGATGGAGGAGGTGAAGTTTTGGTATCTGAAGAAAATTTGATTTATTTCTCTTCAATCAAGATTTTATTATTTTGAAAGCCAGAGTAGGTTTGCTCTGATATTTCCTCTCAAGATTGGGTCTAGCCGTACTCCACGTTAGTCTCTTCAGTAGGAACTTGTAAGGTGGGCCTTGCTGCTTTTTCTTAACATATTTGCTGCCCTAGTATAGAAATCCAGAGTAGGTTTACTCTGATCTTTCTTTTTTCACAGGTCTGTGTAAGGAGTGAGTTCCTTTCATGCCAGGTGAGCTGTCCTACTGCCGGACAGCTAGATGTGCAGGTAAGTGCCTTTTGTCTTTTGGGGCTAGGAGGCTGGCACAGAGGGGGTTAAGGACTCTAAATTGCATTTTATGTGAAACACAATATCCTTTATGAAGGACATTTGCTGGCAGTGGGCAGGCACTTTTGGATGTGACAATGGAGACTTAAGGGTAAATCTCCTTCTAGGCAAGAAAGGAGTTAACATTTGTTTGGGGCTCAGATGTTATCTAGGTGTTTATAACATAAGAATCATGCTTAAGTCCAGTTTATTTAGTAAGCGGAGAACGCGCTCACTTACCGGCGTCACTCCTATGGGGCAGTTAAGTTTTTCTAACAAAAACAAATACAGGTTCCGTTGGTAAAGCGGAGTGGTGTTTTTTCTGTTACTTGTGCTTTTTTTGTACATTTGTTTCTCTCATGGCCCGGATTGTCGGCAGAATGAAGCGCGATATATGCACACATAATTTCTTTCATGTAATTGGCAAGAGTCCATGAGCTAGTGACGTATTGGATATACATTCCTACCAGGAGGGGAAAAGTTTCCCAAACCTCAAAATGCCTATAAATACACCCCCACCACACCCACAATTCAGTTTTACAAACTTTGCCTCCTATGGAGGTGGTGAAGTAAGTTTGTGCTAGATTTCTACGTTGATATGCGCTTCACAGCATGCTGAAGCACGGTTCCTCTCAGAGTGCAGTGAATGACAGAGGGATGTGAAGGGAGTATTACCTATTGAATGCAATGGTCATCCTAACGGGGATCTATTTCATAGGTTCTCTGTTATCGGTCGTAGAGATTCATCTCCTACCTCCCTTTTCAGATAGACGAAATACTTTTATATACCATTGCCTCTACTGATTCTAGTTTCAGTACTGGTTTGGCTATCTACTCTGTGTAGATGAGTGTCTTTTGGTAAGTATATTTCCTTATTTATGACACTCTCAGCTATGGTTTGGCACTTTATATGTAAAGTTCTAAATATATGTTTTATACTTATATTTGCCATGATTCAGGTTAATCAGTATATTTCCTTCTTACAGACTGTCAGTTTCATTTTGGAAATGCATATGGAAAAATTATTTCTTACCTGAAAAATTTTCAAATTGACTTTCTTTTCTAAATTGTGGCTGTTAGGCTCATGGGAGTGCAAAATGCTATAATTTATTGCGTCATTTTTGGCGCAAGACTTTTGGCACGTGAATTACGTTTGTTGACGTAATGACGTCATTTTCGGCGTCTTAGTTGGCGCTGAGAGTTTTCACGTAGTTGCGTCATCTATGACGCTCGTGTTTGTTGCAGACGTTTTTGGCGCCAAAAAATATTTTGTCAGTTGTGGGCGTCATACTTGGCGCCAGATTTTTTGACATTATTTAAGTCATTATTTATTTTTGCTTCTGGTTTCCAGAGGCTTATTCTATTTGCATTTTTTCCCATTCCTGAAACTGTCATATAAGGAAATTGATAATTTTGCTTTATATGTTGTTTTTTCTATTACATATTGCAAGATGTCTCAATCTGATCCTTTCTCAGAATCTGCTTCTGGAATGCTGCTGCCTGATGTCGGTTCTACCAAAGCTAAGTGCATTTGTTGTAAACTTGTGGTAACTGTTCCTCCGCTGTAGTTTGTGTTAGTTGTCATGATAAACTTTCAAAAGCAGACAATATTTCCATTATTAGTAATCCATTACCTGTTGTTGTTCCTTCAACATCTAATGTTCAGGATATTCCCGTTAATGTGAGAGAATTTGTTTCTAATTCTATTCAGAAGGCTCTGTCTGTTATACCACCTTCTAATAAATGTAAAAGGTCTTTTAAAACTTCTCATAAATTCGATGAATTTTTAAATGACCGACAGCATTCTGATTTATCTATCTCTGATGAGGATCTATCTGGTTCAGAAGATTCTGCCTCAGATATTGACACTGACAAAACTTCTCTTTATTAAAAGAGGTGTTGATTGCATTAGATATGGAGGTGACTAGTCCTCTTGATATTAAAACCAGTAAACGTTTAAATTCGGTTTTTAAACCTCATGTAGTTATTCCAGAGGTTTTTCCAGTTCCTGATGCTATTTCAGATGTAATTTCTAGGGAATGGAATAGTCTGGGTTCTTCATTTACTCCTTCTTCAAGGTTTAAGAAATTGTACTCTTTGCTGACTGATAGATTGGAGTTTTGGGAAAAGATCCCCAAAGTTGATGGGGCTATCTCTACTCTTGCAAAGCGTACTACTATTCCTACGGCAGATAGTACTTCTTTTAAAGATCCTTTAGATAGGAAGCTTGAATCTTATCTAAGGAAGGCTTATTTGTGTTCAGGTCATCTTCTTAGGCCTGCTATTTCTTTGGCTGATGTTGCTGCGGCTTCAACTTTTTGTTTGGAAACTTTAGCGCAACAAGTACCAGATCCTAATGTGTATAGCATTGTTAAGCTAATTCAACATGCTAATAATTTCATTTGTGATGCCATTTTTTATATCATTAGAATTGATGTCAGGTATATGTCTTTAGCTATTTTAGCTAGAAGAGCTTTATGGCTTAAATCTTGGAATGCGGATATGACTTCTAAGTCAACGTTGCTATCTCTTTCTTTCCAAGGTAATAAATTATTTGGTTCTCATTTGGATTCTATTATTTCAACTGTCACTGGGGTGAAGGGAGCCTCTTTGCCTCAGGATAAAAAATCTAAGGGTAAATTTAGGGCTGCTAACCGTTTTCGTTCCTTTTCGTCAGAATAAGGAACAGAAACCTGACCTTTCCCCTAAAGGAACGGTTTCTAATTGGAAGCCTTCTCCAGTCTGGAATAAATCCAAGCCTTTTAGAAAATAAAAATCAGCCCCCAAGTCCGCATGAAGGTGAGGCCCTCATTCCAGTGCAGCTGGTAGGGGGCAGACTAAGATTTTTCAAAGATGTTTGGATCAATTCAATCCAAAATCATTGGATCCAGAACATTGTTTCTCAAGGGTACAGAATAGGTTTCAAGGTAAGACCGCCTGTGAGAAGTTACTTTCTCTCACGCATTCCAGTGAACCCAGTAAAGGCTCAGGCTTTCCTGAAGTGTGTTTCAGACCTGGAGTTATCCGGGGTAATTGTTCCAGTTCCCTTTCTGGAACGGGGTCTGGGGTTTTATTCAAATCTGTTCGTTGTTCTAAAGAAAGAGAATTCTTTCAGACCAGTTCTGGATCTAAAAATTTTGAATCGTTATGTAAGAATACCAACATTCAAAATGGTGACTATAAGGACTATTCTGCCTTTTGTTCAGCAAGGGCATTATATGTCTACAATAGACTTACAGGATTCATATCTTCATATTCCGATTCATCCAGATCACTATCAGTTCATGAGATTCTCTTTTCTAGACAAGCATTGCCAATTTGTTGCTCTTCCTTTTGGCCTAGCGACAACTCCAAGGATCTTTTCAAAGGTTCTCGGTGCCCTACTCTCTGTAATCAGAGAGCGGGGTATTGCGGTGTTTCCTTATTTGGACAATATCTTGGTACTTGCTCAGTCTTTACATTCTGCAGAATCTCACACAAATCAACTAGTATTGTTTCTTCAAAGACATGGTTAGAGGATCAATTTACCAAAATGTTCCTTGATTCCTCAGACAAGGGTAACCTTTTTAGGATTCCAAATAGATTCAGTATCCATGACTTTGTCTCTAACAGACAAAATACGTCTGAAATTGGTTTCATCATTCCCTTCAGTAGCTATGTGCATGGAGGTTTTAGGTCTCATGCCTGTAGTATCAGATGTGATCCCCTTTGCTCGTTTTCACATGAGACCTCTTCAGCTTTGTATGCTGAGTCAATGGTGCAGGGATTATATAAAGATATCACAATTAATATCCTTAAATCCCAATATTCGACTATCTATGACTTGGTGGTTAGATCACCATCGTTTAGTTCAGGGGGCCTCTTTTGTTCGTCCAACCTGGACTGTGATTACAACAGATGCAAGTCTTTCAGGTTGGGGAGCTGTCTGGGGATCTCTGACAGTGCAGGGGGTTTGGAAATCTCAAGAGGCGAGATTACCAATCAATATTTTGGAACTCCGTGCGATTCTCAGAGCTCTTCAGTTTTGGCCTCTTCTGAAGAGAGAACCGTTTATTTGTTTTCAGACAGACAATGTCACAACCGTGGCGTATGTCAATCATCAAGGTGGGACTCACAGTCCTCAAGCTATGAAAGAAGTATCTCGGATACTTGCATGGGTGGAATCCAGCTCCTGTCTAATCTCTGCGGTCCATATCCCAGGTATAGACAATTGGGAAGCAGATTATCTCAGTCGCCAGACTTTACATCAGGGAGAATGGTCTCTTCACCCAGATGTGTTTCTTCAGATTTTTCAGATGTGGGGGCTTGCAGAAATAGATCTGATGGCTTCTCATCTAAACAGGAAACTTCCTAGGTATCCGTCCAGGTTCAGGGATCCTCAGGTGGAAGCAGTGGATGCATTGTCACTTCCTTGGAATTATCAACCTGCTTATGTCTTTCCGCCTCTAGTTCTTCTTCCAAGAGTGATTTCAAAAATCATAATGGAGCATTCATTTGTACTGCTGGTGGCTCAAGCATGGCAACACAGGTTTTGGTTTGCGGATCTTGTTCGGATGTCCAGTTGCCAACCCTGGCCACTTCCGTTAAGGCCAGACCTTCTATCTCAAGGTCCATTTTTCCATCAGGATCTCAAATCATTAAATTTGAAGGTATGGAGATCGAACGCCTAGTGCTTAGTCATAGAGGTTTCTCTGACTCAGTGATTAATACTATGTTGCAGGCTCGCAAATCTGTGTCTAGAAAGATTTATTACCGAGTTTGGAAGACTTACATTTCATGGTGTTCTTCTCATAAATTCTCTTGGCATTCTTTTAGAATTCCTAGAATTTTACAGTTTCTTCAGGATGGTTTGGATAAGGGTTTGTCTGCAAGTTCCTTGAAAGGAAAAATCTCTGCTCTTTCTGTTCTGTTTCACAGAAAAATTGCTAATCTTCCTGATATTCATTGTTTTGTACAGGCTTTGGTTGGTATCAAGCCTGTCATTAAGCCAATTTCTCCTCCCTGGAGTCTTAATTTGGTTTTGAGGGCTTTACAGGCTCCTCCGTTTGAGCCTATGCATTCTCTGGACATTAAATTATTTTCTTGGAAAGTATTTTTCTTTTTGGCCATCTCTTCTGCTAGAAGAGTTTCTGAATTATCTGCTCTTTCTTGTGAGTCTCCTTTTCTGATTGTTCATCAGGATAAGGCGGTTTTGCAGACTTCATTTAAATTTTTACCTAAAGTTGTGAATTCCAACAACATTAGTAGAGAAATTGTTGTCCCTTCAATGTGTCCTAATCCTAAGAATTCTTTGGAAAGATCTTTACATTCTTTGGATGTGGTAAGAGCCTTGAAATATTATGTTGAAGCTACTAAAGATTTCAGAAAGACTTCTAGTCTATTTGTTATCTTTCCTGGTTCTAGGAAAGATCAGAAGGCTTCTGCCATTTCTTTGGCGTCTTAGTTAAAGCTTTTGATTCATCATACTTATTTGGAGTCGGGTAAATCCCCGCCTCAGAGGATTACGGCTCATTCTACTAGGTCAGTTTCTACTTCCTGGGCTTTTAAGAATGAAGCTTCTGTTGATCAGATTTGCAAAGCAGCAACTTGGTCTTCTTTGCATACTTTTACTAAATTCTACCATTTTGATGTTTTCTCTTCTTCAGAAGCAGTTTTTGGTAGAAAAGTACTTCAGACAGCTGTTTCAGTTTGATTCTTCTGCTTATAATTTCAGTTTTTTTCATTATAAGATTAAAACTTTTTGATTTGGGTTGTGGATTCTTTTTTCAGTGGAATTGGCTGTCTTTATTTGTATCCCTCCCTCTCTAGTGACTCTTGCGTGGAGTTCAACATCTTGGGTATTTGATATCCCATACGTCACTAGCTTATGGACTCTTGCCAATTACATGAAAGAAAACACAATTTATGTAAGAATTTACCTGATAAATTCATTTCTTTCATATTGGCAAGAGTCCATGAGGCCCACCCTTTTTGTGGTGGTTATGATCTTTTTGTATAAAGCACAATTATTCCAATTCCTTGTTGATGCTTTCGCTCCTTTCTTATCACCCCACTTCTTGGCTATTCGTTAAACTGAATTGTGGGTGTGGTGGGGGTGTATTTATAGGCATTTTGAGGTTTGGGAAACTTTGCCCCTCCTGGTAGGAATGTATATCCCATACGTCACTAGCTCATGGACTCTTGCCAATATGAAAGAAATGAATTTATCAGGTAAATTCTTACATAAATTATGTTTTTCTTGCCGTTTGCAAGTTCCCGCCTACTTCCTTTTTCCAGAATTTGAAGCGGCGCCATTTTGGGCTCCTACTGAGCCGGTGTATGTAACTCTGCCCTGTCCTCACAATGAGAATGGAGCGGCGTTCTGTTTCTGTTCTGGGTTTATTAGGAACATAGCCTGAAAGGGTTATCTGCTTTAGAAAAAATTAAAATAAAGATAAAACTGAATTAGCTAAGACTGTTCAGCCATCGATGTGCTCATGCTGTTAGTTCAGAACAATAGTGGTGGCGCATCAATACAGAAATGGCTTAGTACCAAGGTTTTTATAACCAAACAGCATTATTGTGCAGTGGTCTAATACTCTTCTCTGCTGTGTTTATATTAGATAGCAGAGTTTTATACGTAAATCCTTAAGTTAGGGTTTTTGTAGTTGGCTTCCACCCTTTAGTTCAGGTTAAGATATACAGTCTACTGTAGTATATCCTTTTTAAGATTTTAAGTCTTTTCTTAAAGGGACATATGTTCATATCTTCCTAGAACTCTGTTTCTAAGGAATAAATGTCTCTGGCTTGTGAGGATCAAATTGTTTTTGCAAGCATATCTGTCTTTCATGTTATAATAAATCTTTAGAAAATATAAAGATGTTATTGTTGAGCCTTGTGTCTCTCAGGACTTATTTTGTTTTAGAGATTCTTTGCATTTGCAATTCTGAGCTGCAGTTTCCCGCCTATCTAATGAAAGTAAAGATAGGTTGTTGCCTTCTGAGCCTCATGTCTTCCAGGATGATGCTGTTCAGGCAATGCCACAGCTTTCTCCTTGAAAGCCCAAGCCTTATGGCGTCGCATACAGTGCCCTGCGGTTCCTCTCAATCTCCTGGAGGAGTGTATTTGCCTACAGATGTTGCTGCACAGGTATCTTCTGCGGTATCAGTGACATTATCTGTTTTTCCTATGTTGTAGGAAATATGCACGAGGAAGTTAGTGATTCAGATAGTAAGTTTTTTTTCCTTCCTACTGCTACACAGTTTGTCCTTCCTCATAAGTCCGATCAGGAGGATACGTCGGTAGCTTCTGAGGGTGAAATCTTAGATTTGGACAGTATAATTTCTTCATCTGATGCTAAAGTGGTTTCCTTCAGATGTATACTTGAACACCTCGTGTACTGTTAAAGGAGGTTTTAGCTACTTGGATGACATCGATACCTCTGTCGTTGTCAACCCTTGGAAGTTTTTCTTTGTTAACTTTATTATTTCTATGATATTCTTCCTATAAGGAAGTGTTCTAGACGTGCTATAGAAGTTTTCACACTAATAGGAGAAGCTATGGATACCTTTTTCCCTGTCTTCCGTCCTTTTATGGATTTTCCTGTTGTTGACTCCATTAAAATGCACAGTGCCTTAAGTAGCAGGAGCGTTTCTACTATAGCTCAGAGAACTTTGATCGCCCTGGAGGATAGCTGCCCCTTTACAAATCTATGGATAGAAGCTGGAAGTCATCTAGAGTGATGTCTTTGCATAATTAGACTTGCTGTGCTAGCCCGTGGGATATTGTGCCTGAAATCTTGATCAGCTGAGCAGCCTATCTAGCTTAGTGGCACAGCCTAGGCTCTTTTAACACTGCAGATGCAGGTTTCTATATCCAATTGGCCCAAGATATGTGACAATATGGTCATATTTGGAATATATTAAGTTTTCCTCCAAGTCTAAGCTTGCATTTCCTTTCAAGAGTGAGACCTTGTTTGGAACTGGATTGACAGTATATAGACCAACGGAATCCGGTTTGCTAGAGATCATCCAGTTCAGGCCCAGGAGATAGCAAGCTTAGAATTCCTCCCAAGCAGATCTCTACTTTTTAGAGTATTTGCATCCCAGGTATGATGAGAGGTATTCTTGAACTGGGTTCAGGACCTTTCTCTCTAGGAGTGATAGTTCCAGTCCGGGAATGGAATCTAGGTATTTCCTTAAGTTTCTCAGAGCACAGTCCTGCAAAGTAGTATTCATTCTCCTTTGAATCAGGGTTTTGTGCAGGTTGAACATAGCCTGGAAGGATCTTCTTTAGCCTCTGAGATTCATCATCGTAGGATGCAAGGGTGCCATCCTGGACAGTATATGGTTCAGGTGTCCTCTTTCCCCCGAGTAATGTCTTTTTTCAAGAGATCTTGTCCTTTTTTCGTTCCCATGGATGGGAAGTGACTCTGGAGAAGTTTTCCTTGTCTCAACTACAAGAGTGATTTTTTTTTGGGACCTTAATAGATCCTCTATCCATGATAATATTTCTGTCAGAGGTTAGATCATTTAGTTTTCTTCCTCTTACCCCTTTCTACAGTCTACAGTTCAACCAACAGCTATCTCTAGTGGTCCGGTAGATTGTTTAGCCATCTTGTAACCAAAGTATGGGAATTGAATCCAGCTGCATCTGATTTTTCCTTCACTGTTCAGTGGCTCAGTATTTAGAGGTAATTGGTCTGAGGGTCTCAAGGACTTCATTTCTTTCTCGAGTTCATTTGAGAGCTCTGCAGATTTGCATGCTCCATCAATGGAGTGGTGATCATTCGGATCTCTCTGAGGATCGATCTGGTATTGTGTCCGGGGGCATATCTCTCTGGAGACATTCCTGGGTAATTATGACCAATTTTGGGGAGCAGTCTGGAACTCGTTAAAGGCTCAGGGACTCTGGACTCAAGAGGAGTCTGCTCTCCACATAAACATCTTAGAGTTGAGAGTGCTTTACAATGTGCTGATGGCTTGGCCTTAGTTGTCCTTAGTCCGGTTTATCAGGATTTAGTCAGACAACATAACCTCAGTGGCTTGCAATAACCACCAGGGAGGAACTCGGAGTTCCTTAGCAATGAAGGAGGTGGCTCGGATTATTCAGTGGGCGGAAGCTCATAATTATTATCCATCTGCCATCCACATTCCAGGAGTGGTCAACTGGGAAGGGTATTTTCTGAGCAGACAGACTTTTCATCCCGGGGAGTGGGAACTCCATCCGGAGGTGTTCTTCAGTTTAAAGGACCACTGAACCCAAATTTCTTCTTTTGTGATTCAGATAGAACATGCAATTTTAAGTAACTTTCTAATTTACTCCTATTATCAAATTTTCTTAATTTTCTTTGTATCTTTATTTGAAATGCAAGAATGTAAGTTTAGATGCCAGCCCATTTTTGGTGAACAACCTGGGTTGTTCTTGCTGATTGGTGGATAAATTTATCCACCAATAAACAAGGGCTGTCCATGGTCTGAACCAAAAAATAGCTTAGGTGCCTTCTTTTTCAAATAAAGATAGCAAGAGAACGAAGAAAAAAAATGATAATAGGAGTAAATTAGAAAGTTGATTAAAATTGCAGTCCCTTTAACCCTGAGATAGGGGGTGGCGCAGCTTGATCTGATGGCGTCTCGGCAGAATGCCAATCTTCCAAGGTACGGATCAGGGTCAAGGGATCCACAGGCTGTTCTGATGGATGCTCTGGCGGTGCCTTGGGACTTCGGGCTGGCATATCTGTTTCCTCCGTTTGCTCTCCTTCCATGAGTCATTGCTCGTATCAAACAGGAGAGGGCGTAACCGTCGATTTCCTCCGAAATAACCCTGAGGGAGGTACCTCCCATCAAATTAGATGGGCCGCCTTCAAAGCTTACATTCCTAAGGGAACTAGAAAAGTTAAATAAATCTAATCCCCCACAGGCACATTCAGATCAGTTGCTCCAGCTTAAGGCCCTCATTAAAGAGAGAGAAATTGAAAGGGTTCAAGAGGCCGCTCTACGATTCAAACAGCTCATGTATTCAAAAAGTAATAGAGCAGATGCACTTTTAGCAAAGAAATTGAGGCAACGAGCAGCGGCCGCAAGAATCCCATTTCTGACTTATAAGGGACAGACAGCATATACTCCACCTGATATTGGAATGCTGTTTGCAAAATTTTATTCAGAACTTTACAATATTGCAGAGCATGAATGTCCAGAGACATTGTCACTCCCGGATGTTAGACACTTCCTATCAACCCTCAATTTACCACAGATACCAGAGGAGTCTAGGGAATTGCTTACACAGCCATTTTCCTTACAAGAGGTTGAGAAAGTCTTGAAGCAAATCCAAAATAACAAAGCTCCTGGACCAGATGGTTTCACAGGTACATTTTACAAGAAATTGAAGCCACAAATAGTTTTAGCGCTAAGAAATCTCTTTAATGAGATTCAAGAGACTGGGGAAATACATAGGGAATTTTTAGAGGCCACCATCATTCCTATACTCAAACCAGGGAAAGACCAGACTGATTGCGGGAACTACCGCCCCATTTCTCTTATCAATTTGGACACTAAACTATATTCCAAACTCATAGCGAACAGGATTGTCTATTTACTACCAGGGGTTTTACATCAAGACCAGGTGGGGTTCACAATGGGAAGACAAGGCCCGGATAATACTAGAAGGTTGATCTCAGTATTTACGGAAGCACAACGCCTAAATATCCCAATGGTGGCACTGTCGCTAGATGCCGAAAAGGCCATCAACATGGTAAGATGGGAATACATTTGGGAGGTTCTACAATCTTTTGGGTTCCCTGAACCCTTCATCCTAGCAATCAGAGCTTTATATTCAATACCCCAAGCAAGAGTCAAGGGAATGGGATTTTGTTCCTCGGAATTCCCTATTTCTAATGGGACCAGGCAAGGTTGCCCACTGTCCCCGCTCATTTTTGCACTTACAATGGAGCCCTTTGCTCAGAAAATCAGACAATCCAATGAGATTTTTAGGGTGCCTCTGCAGAGCCCCCGGAAAAAATAGTTCTTTTTGCAGATGATGTGACTCTACTGTTATCGGAACCAATGACCTCAATTCCAGCAGTTTTTGATGTGATCTGTTACTTTGGGGCCTTGAGCTACTACAAAATTAACTATAAAAAGACGGAGGGATATCCTATACAGATTGAACTACCTACTTTAACACAACTCAAATCTACCTTTCTGTTCCCCTGGTCGATCCAACACCTGAAACATCTAGGTATATACCTTAGTTCTAAACCAGATCAGATAATCAGAGATAATTATGACCGCCTTATCCCCGACCTTAAACAATTATTAACAAAATGGGATTTTAAGGAACTTTCCTGGCTGGGAAGAGTTTCTTCAGTTAAAATGTCACTGCTCCCGAAGGTGTTATATTTGTTTTGCTGTATCCCGCTTAATGTTCCACACTCTACTCTATTTACTATACACAAACTGTTCTTAGATTACATATGGCAAAATAAAACACATAGAATAGCACATAATACATTACATCGACCTTTTCCCAGGGGTGGCATTGCGGCTCCCAATATCCTCACCTACTATGAAGCTGCATGACTGTCACATGTCACTGATTGGGGACTATCAGATGATAAACCAGGTTGGTATCATCTAGAGGCGTCTGGATTATCGGGAAAGTTAGAACTCAGATTTAATTTGGATCCCAAACATGGGAAAACTACTCACCTCACTCCACAATATCATTATACAACATAACCTGTTAATTTGGAAATCTCTGAGGAGTAGAATTATGATTGCCCCTCATCCGTCGCCGGTACATCGAATTGCGGGCCTATTCTGGGATTTTCCAAAACATCCACTCGGGTGAATGGAAATTGAAGGGATTCCTGGCCATAGCAGATTTCTTTGACCAAAACCTGTCACTTGATCTGTCCCTAGTACCCACTAAATTCAAACCAGCCCCACCGTGGTTTTCGTTTGAGTCCATGAGGGTCCTTGGTTTTCTGAGGGCATGGGGATTTTTTGCAGATCCCCTGAGGAAGCACACTCCAAGGGAGATAAGATGGAATAATGAGTTTAAAGGTCCCAAACCTCTTACAACACATTATAACCTCCTTCTATCGGAGCTTATTCCAGGGATTCCGTGGCAATATAAAGCATGGAGCAGAGAGATTGGTGTCAATTTCTCGGATCATGACTGGGAAAATGCTATTATACTTACCAAAAAAAACATACACTGCGCCACCATACTAGAGGTGTATATCAAACTGCTCCTGAAATGGCACAGAACTCCTGCGAGATTAGCTAAAATGTATCCCACAGCCTCGCCGCTGTGCTGGAGGGGATGTGGTATAGTTGGCTCTGATTTGCATGTTTGGTGGGAGATCCAGAGATTATGCGAATTGTTGAATCTTATCCCTGAGATCTCATCTGCCAATGCCTTACTGCACATTATAGACGGCAGTACACCACAGATGTCAAAGAGATTGCTGATATATATATTTACTGCAGTCAAGTTGTGCATTGCAAGAGCCTGGAAATCCCCTGAACCTCCTAGTTTACTAGAAATACACACAGTAATAGACTATATGTCTAGCATGGAGAGATTATTTTTCAATTCGGTAGACCGAATGGACACTTATTGGTTGATATGGGATACCTGGTTACACAAATGAAGAAATTCCCTGTAACTCACCTGATTTCCCCCCCCCCCTTTTTTTTTCTTTCCCCCAACCCTATTTCCAAACTTTTTTTTCTGTCTAGCCTAAACTCTCCAGCCTATCTATTTCTAGAGGATGATCTGACATTTTACCTGTTCCTCTCCCTTCTAATTACACAAGACCAAACCGGACACTACAGCTAAGTTTATCTTATTTTGATGGACACATTTTCAAATTTATTTGGATCATAAGGTATACCATATGGAAATGTCATATATGTTTGACAATATCTGGACTAGATTTTTAAGATTTATATTTTAGATCTGTCAAGAATACATGTGACCGTTGAAAATACTTTTGTGACTGTTTAAAATCTGTGGTCAAGTGGTTTAACTATTATCGATATTTTGAAAGTTATCATGTATTTTCATATATGAGCAAGTTATGTTCTTACTTTTATTTGTTTTTCACTGATACTATATATATTATTGTTTATATTGGTTTATTGTATGACATTGAAAATATTATATATATGTCTAGTGTTATATACTATACCAAGCCCAAAAGTGGCTATAGAACCAATCTACCTACCTCCGGCAAGCCTTTATATTATACCAAGGTCCAAGAGTGGCCTACTATTTTCAGAGGAGGTATATATCAGTATAAAAATTAGGATATCATTATTTTTGCCTATTACATTCTGAACTTATATTTACCTGATTATACACTGTTTTTTTATTATTATTATTGTGAATGATATCCCAGTGTTTATAATACTTCAGAGTTGGCATTTTTCATACACTGTATATGTTTATAATATCCTCAATAAAAATTTATTAAAAAAACAAAAAAAAAACAGGAGAGGGCATCAGTGATTTTAATAGCCCCTGAGTGGTCTCGCAGGATCTGGTATGCGGACCTAGTGAAAATGTCATCTCTTCCACCTTGGAAACTGCCTCTGTGGAAGGACCTTCTACTCCAGGGTCCCTTCCTTCATCCAAATCTTGTTTCTCTGAAGCTGCCTGCTTGGAGATTGAACGTTTATTTCTGGCGTGGGTTTTCTGAGCTGGTCATTGAGACCATGATTCAGGCTCGTAAGCCTGTTACTAGAAAGATTTACCTTAAGATATGGCGTTAATATATTTATTGGTGTGAATCCAAAGGCTACACTTGGAGTAGGGTCAGGATTCCTAGGTTTTTCTCTTTTCTCCAGGAAGGTCTGGAAAAAGGTTTGTCAGTCTGTACCCTGAAGGGTCAGATTTCTGCTCTATCTGTTTTGCTACATAAGCGTCTAGCGGATGTACCAGATGTTCAATCCTTTTGTCAGGCCTTGGTCAAAATCAGGCCTGTGTTTAAGTCAGTTGCTCCTCCTTGGAGTTTTAATCTTGTTCTTAAGGTTTTGCAGCAGGCTCCGTTTGAGCCAATGCATTCCATAGATATTAAGTTGTTATCTTGGAAGGTTTTGTTTCTTATTGCTATCTCTTCTGCTCGGAGAGCTTCGGAACTCTTGGCCTTGCAGTGTGATTCGCCTTATCTATCATGCCGATAAGGCGGTCCTTCGTACTAAGTTTGATTTCTTTCCTAAAGTTGTTTTCGGATAGGAATATTAATCAGGAAATTGTTGTTCCTTCTCTATGTCCTATTCCTTCTTCTCATAAGGAACATTGTTGCACAACCTGGATGTTGTGCGTGCTCTAAAATTCTACCTACAGGCGTCTAAGGATTTTTACTAGTCTTCTGCTTGTTTGTTTGTTTCTCCGGGACACGCAAAGGTCAGAAAGCTATTGCTAATTTTCTTTCTTTCTGGTTGAGAAGTATAATTTGTTTGGACAGCAGCCTCCTGAGAGAATTACAGCTCATTCCTCAAGCGCTGTCTCTTCTTCTTGGGCTTTCAAAAATTAAGCTTCTGTGGAACAGATTGCAAAGCTGCAACTTGGTCTTCTCTGCATATTTTTTTCCAAATTTTCCAAATTTGATACTTTTGCTTTGGCTGAGGCCTCCTTTGGGAGACGGGTTTTTCAAGCGGTGGTGCCTTCTGTTTAGGTTACCTGTCTTGACCCTCACTAGTCATCTGTGTCTTCTTGCTTGGGTATTGGTTGCCAACAGTAATTGATGATGCCGTGGACTTACCATATCTTAGAAAAGAAAACAAAATTTATGCTTACCTGATAAATGTCTTTCTTTCCGGATATGGGTCCACGGCCCCGCTCTTTGTCTTTTTTTTTTTTTGTCTAAACCTCAAACACCTCTACACCTTGTGTAACTCCTTTTTTCTCCTTTTACTTTCTGTCAAATGACTGGGGTTTGTGTTTAGGGGAGTGATACTTTAACAGCTTGGCTGTGGTGCTCTTTGCCTCCTCCTGCTGGCCAGGAGTGATATTCCCAACAGCAATTGATTATGCCGTGGACTCACCATATCCGGAAAGAAAGTTATCAGGTAAGCATAAATTTTGCTTTTTTTTATATAGATAATAATCAATTGGATGACTGGAACAGCAAATGTGTTGAAATGGCATTTATTCCATCCTAGCAATCTCAATGGATTTTTAACTTTTTCCTTTCTTACAGATTTTCCCCAGATGGAAGACTAATCTCTTCATGCAGCGATGATAAGACTATTAAAATCTGGGACACAAGCAATCGAATCTGCATTAACACCTTTGTGGATTATAAAAAGTATTAATTTGCTACGTTTTCCTAATTTGTATATTCCTTCTTTGTGTTGGTTGCATGGCTATTAGTATCATTTTAGCCACCACAAACTGCTTGTTTTATACTGTGCATTTACACTTCCAGGTGCAGTAAAAAAATAATAATAATTTTCTTGCCTAGCACAATGGGCTTCATTTACCATGCTTTGGAGGCAGCTTTGGAGCCCTTGTGGTGCAGGTTCCCTAATGCAAGTCTGCTCATTGCTATTTAAAGGGATATGAAAATGTAACTAATGGTTTCGACACAGCATGCAATTTTAAGATACTTTCAATTCACTTATATTATCAAATTGACTTAGTTATCTTAGTATGCTTCATTGGAAAGTATACTTAGGTAGTGTTTGAATCAGCAATGCACTATTTGGAGCTAGATGGTGATTGGTGGCTGCACACATATACCTATGTCATTGGATCACCAGATGTGTTCAGCTACCTATCAATAGTGCATTGCGCACTGGTGCTGACGTTAAGGGAAGGGAGCATCAGTACACTAATAATGCTTTAAACTGTTAGAGCATTTTCTTTTTGCACTTTTATGTCCACTTAAGAATTGGATGTAAGACCCCATCTTCCTGCCTGTTTACCACCTCAGAGATGGCAGAGTTAATCACTCTTAACTAATGTCATTCTGAACTAATCTTGTACCACCTAGCTGGAAACTCTGTCTGTTTGCTATATGATAAATGTAGTCCATAGGGTTGTACATTACATTTTAATAGATATTCCATCACCAAATTAACTTGCAAATGTTTTTTGTTTTGCAGTTCGACTTAGCTCGCATTGTACCTGTGACTCTTTTTAAAATATGCTTAGGAGGTAGCAAGTGGTTTCCATTCCTCAAGATCTTTTTTTTTATGGGTTTTTAGTGTTTATTGCATTGCTTTACCATATGCTATAATGGAGCAGCAGGAATCCCCCCCCCCCCCCAAATCTACACAAGAAACTGTGTCTCCTGAACACCTTTCTACCATTATTAGGAGTGCTTATTGTAAGAGAGCTGAAGTGCCTTCTCATTTATGTGGGTCATTTTTAGATTTGTTAATGCAATCAGATCAATATAATGCTGTTTCTCTGGGTTCTAATACACCTATTGTTTGTTCATTACAGGATAATGCTGTGGTAGTTCCTCCTGCCATGATTTTTTTTTTATCAAGGCTGCAGTTTCTGAAGAGTTGGCTGCTCTCCCGCTTCTTTCTTCTGGGCATAAGGATTCCTCATCTGATGTTGAACCTGATATTTACTATTTTGTGTTTAAAGTTGAACATATAGACATTTGTTAATCTCCTCTGATGTTTTCCCTGTGCCTAGTGCTGTCTCTGTCACAATCTCTAGGAAATGGTCTAAGCCAGGTAATTATTTTACTCCTTTTAGAAGGTTTAAAAATTATATCCTTTACCTGCTACTAATTTAACAGAACTTCTGATATGGTGTCTAAGCCTAGATTATTGTCTCTTTCTTTTCAGGGAAATAATTTATTTGGTTCTGATTTAGATACTATTATTTCTACTATTACTGGAGGTAAATGGGCTTTTCTTCCTCAAGGCAGGAAGTCTAGAGGGAAATCCAAAGCTTTCCTTCTTAATATGAGGAGAGTCCATGGCTTCATTCCTTACTTGTAGGAATACAGAACCTGGCCACCAGGAGGAGGCAAAGACACCCCAGCCGAAGGCTTAAATACCTCCCCCACTTCCCTCATCCCCCTGTCATTCTTTGCCTTTTGTCACAGGAGGTTGGCAGAGAAGTGTCAGAAGATTTTGGAGTAGTTCCTTAGGAAGTGTATCTGCCTTTCGAGATGGGACTGGAGTTTTAAGTTTTCTTGTCAGCTTCTCAGTGAGAGCATTGATGAAAGTTAGAATCTGGAGATTCAGGGAGAGTCTTTCTGCAAACCCACCCAGACTCATATTAACAGCTCCTCAAGCAATCAGCGTTGATGAGTTTCAGTGCCTGCTTTCTTCAGTCAAGTCCATGTTAGAAGCACTGCTACAATCTGTCAAACTTGAAGGACCGTGTCACTGTTTCACGGCTTAGATTCCAGTAAGATTGTTTCATTATTTTACACACATGTTAACGATAGAAGACAGTGGGACTCCTTTATCTTTATGGAATCAAGGGTTAATATCTCCTGAGGGGGATTATTGAACAGTGTGGTTTTTTAATCATATTTGTTATGTGATTTCGTCTGCTTATGTATAACAACTTTTAGGCTGATACGGAATGTACAGGTTATTTTAATTTTTAAGAGCTGTGCAGTTTCTTTATATTAAGCTGGCACGCTTTTTCCTTAGCAGGGGCAAGTCCTGCATGAGCACCATGTGACCGGGAATGGTCACGGTTTTTCCCTCGCTTCCGATTCCTGACCGGGTCTGCGGAGAGGAGCATCTTCTCTATCTGTCTGGGTCATAGGAGGTGCTGAATGCCCCAGCCATTGGGGGTATAAGTTGCCAGTTGTTTTTCCTTTTTTATAATTTGATATTGATGAGTTATGGAGGATTATGATATTTTAGAGGGGGGTCCTTCCGATACAGAATTTGATACCTGTGTATATTGTGAGGAGACTCGGGTAATCCAGCCCTCTCAATTATGTTCTGTATGCTGCAATAGAGTGTTCTCATCAACCAATGTTGAGATGTTAGAGACCACTGAGCCATCTGCCTCTGAGGACTCTTCGTCCAGTGAGGTGTGTTGCCTAAATTCTGTTCCTACAGTTTTCCCGAGTTGCGATCCTCCTTTGCCTGTAAGGGGTTTGTTTCCACCAGAGGTTACTACGCAGTTCCGCATGGCCATCTCTACGGCTTACCTATTCCTGCTACGCATATGCAAAGGGTTTATCCAGGCTCTCCTGCCCAAGGACATTTGTCTAAAATAACAAGGCTTCAGAGGCTTCTGCTGACTTGGGTCCTCCGACCACGTGAGGGCTTAGCATTTTGATTTAGAGTGGCACGCCTGGGTTTACTTCTGAGAGAGGTTTTGGTGATGTTCCAGGTTTTTAGTACTGATCTGTCAGTTGAATCTCAGTCCTCTAAATCAGATAACGATCTTAACTAGATGAGTGGTGGATGGTGATATTCCTTGTCGTCTTGTTTTAATTTTTGTTTTATCATTTATTTAGAATCCCTGTTCCAAGCTCTATGGGGGTTGTGTCGTATGACAGGCCGGACCTGTTTTTGTTTGCACACTCCTTTTCAGCTTATCACTTGTGGGCGCTTGCCTTTTTTCTTTTACTTTTGTATTCTGTTAGATAGTTTTTTGTTTTTAAAGTTTTGGGTTGTTTAGAAACTCTTCTTAGAAGACGTTTCCTCACATGGGATTGTTGATACTATCGACTTTGATGGTTGTGATTGTTGGAGACTTCCGGTGGAAGCTTATACATTTCTACTCGGGTGATAGTTCCCCCGATATTTCCGAGAAAAATTTTAAGCCTCGGAGCTTAATTTCTTAAATTTAATTATTCAGTTGTTCTACCTTTGCTGGAACTTAAGAAGTTTCATTTTAGCCCTGGAGTGTTCCGGAAGATACGTTGTAACCTAGATGACAGGCAGGACCTGTTGTGGATACTAGTTAGGTCTGTTCCTTAAGAGAAGGAGTTTTTTTTTCTCTAGATTTCCGGTCCAGGTACTGCAGGCCCATTTATCCTAGTTAACAGGCTGGACCTGTTTAGATATTATCTGGGATGGGTGCTTGATACTGGATCATATGGATCTATGGGTCCTAGAGGCCAGAACTAGGCTTCTTTTCTGGGCAATTGTCTTGTCAGAGAAGGGAAAGTTTTTCAAGTGATCTTTGGAGTCATTGTCCCAATATCTATTGCACTGCGGGAAGATTTTCTTCCACTGTTGGTTCATGCCCTAATAGGGGGAGGGTCTTTCCATCCTAATTGGGTTCTATGATTTTTAAGCAGATCTTATTAGTTCTTATTTTCACTGGAAAATGTAAGGTTCTCCCTTCCTTTGTTAAGAAGAAGGATGTCTTTCCTGTTTCCTCCTTTTTGTGAAAATCCGGTTCTTAGGAACCGTATCTTACAGTAAACCTCATTCTGATCCTTCTTGGGTTCTGGGGTTTAAGGTGGCAGTATCCTGCTTCCAGATTTTACAGTAGTTCCCGGGTCTCGGCCTTTCTGGGTTTCTTACCTCCTCCTGCTAATAGACTTTTAGGGATTTTCTCATGTCTTTTCGATCCTCAGAGTTGAATCTAGACCTGAGCTGCTGGTGTCGACACCAGGGTGGATCTGGATGCTGCTTTGTCTTAGGGACAGGGATTTTTAACTACCCTGCCTAGCAAGCGGAAGGCTTAGAGTTGAATCCTGCTGTGGCAGCTTTCTTTAAATCCTGAGATCTTGCAAATTTACCCATCAGGTTATGCCCTCCAGCCCCCTTCTGGTCTTTGTTGACGCAGGGGTGGAGAGTGATATACACGGCCGAGGTCGTGACTTTGGCATGGTGTTGGTGAATCTGTTTTAACAAAGTTACTTGGAATACTGGTGGGGGAAAACAATCCCAGTGTTCCATTCAGATCTCCCTGTTCTGAGAATTTTTTCTCTTAGTTCTCCCGGGGCGGTTTTGACCTTGTCGCTTCCTTGTCTGTGGGGAGAGAGTATCCTAGGGAGGTCCATGGGTTGGGAGTTTCCTTCCAATTATTCCTTTGGTTCCTCACCGAGCATTCTGCTTGGAGGATTTGGTCTTCTGGGTTTGTACCTAGGTTCCTTACCTAGTTTTTCATGTGGCTAAGAATGTTCTCTCTGGGTTAGGTTTTCTTCCTATGGTTGTTTCAGATCGCAACATCAATCAGGAGATTGTGGTGCCTTCCTTGTGTCCCAGTGGTGTAGTGTGGGGGAGGGGGCACAGGGGCAGTTGCCCCGGGTGCATAATTTTTAGGGGCGCATGAGAGGTGCGCTCGGCTCCACCACTGCTCTGTTTGTCTCACTGTCACATCCATGCAGCGCTTGATAAAAGAGCAACGCGCTTCGGCGAAGGCTAAAAAAATCTGACAGGCTGCTGAGCTGTTCAATCGGATTCTGCGACCCGTCGTGGTGTGAGCTCAGGAATGTGGTGAAGTCACGGTCGCACATTCCGATCGGCGATTAGCATCATGTCTCATCAAGAGGAGGAAGAAGGAAGTGATCATCTTGGTGGTAGTGACATGTCACGTCACTTCGTTCCAGCGCGCAGGTCAGGAGGGAAGAAGAGCACTAGAGCAGCAGAGCAACGATAAGGTAAGTAAGGGTGTGGGATTGCTGCTTGTTCTTTTTATTGTGGGACACAAGATAATCCGTCTCCGCTGGGATCATTCCTTACCTCATGCGATTGAGGTGTATTCCTTTAAGTAGACATTGGATTCATATGTCTGATGTGAATACCATATTCGCCATTTTTATAGTGTATCCATACCTCAAACAGATTTTTACCTAAGACTGCCTCACACAGCCTACATTGTGTTGCATACTGTTCTTTAGCAAAAGAACTAATAGATTTGTGTGCTTTTCCGGTTTGGAGTTGCACTGGTACATTATAATCCATTTGAGCAACACATCTATAATTCTGTGTACTAACCTATACCCTCATAACATCAGGATTAACGCTACTTCAGGTAAAACTTTTACCCTCCTTCCAAACAATATATATGTGTGTGTGTGTGTGTGTATATATATATATATATATATATATATATATATACAGTATATATATACAGTATATATATATATATATATATATATATATATTCAGAATAGATCATTTAAATTAAAGGAATTCATCCTTGCATTTATTCATAACAATCAGTTATACTTTCAGCCCTATTGGGAGCTCACAATTATTCAAATTTTAAGATTAATTTTATTTTTTTACTGTATTTATTCAGGTTATATTATTTGTTGAATGTAGCTCTTCCTCTACTTAAAATATAGTTGCTAGAAAACTGGTATACCTTGCACCTGTTTAACTACAGCTTGCCAGTATGAAAATGAGCTTTTGAACTTTGCAATTACAACACTCTTTTAATGCCTGTCATTTAAGCAATAGGAACCTGATCTCAAAGTATGTAGATTCCTTTGAGATTACTAGAGAGGGAGCGTAGTTCATATCACCTAAGTGCATGTACAATGTGGAAATATTTTGAAATGTGGCTACAGAAACAAGAGACTATTAATGTTGCTGCCCAGCTTGCACAACAGAGGTCATTTGAGAAATGGAAGGCAATCTTAGGCAGAATACTCAATTGTGTGCTGTATCTAGCCAAGCAAACCTTACCCTTATGTGGTCAACTAGAAGATCTAAACACGGATTGTAAGTGTGGAAATTTCCTAGAAACTTTCAAGTTACTTTCCAAATATGACCCAGTTGCCAAACAGCACCTTGACAAAGATCAAAAGACAGATGGCTACGTTGTGTTCTTTCTCTCTCCGCAGAACCAGTATGAGTTCATCAGCCTGCTTGGTGATCATATAAGAACAGCCATCTTTCAAAACATCACCAAGTATTTTGCCATCATGTTTGATAGCACTCCGGATATTTCTCAAGCTGACCAAATGTCCCAAGTGATTCGATATGTGCACATTGAAGATACATAAGTTAACGTGGTAGAGTTTTTCATTGACTTTATTCAGTTGTATGGGAAATCAGCTGATGTCATTGCAAAACAGATTTGTGACAAGTTGCAAGCAGATGGCCTTAAACTGGAGCACTGCTACGGCTAAGGATACGACAATGCCTCAACTATGGCTGGACACATTAGTGGTGTACGAATACGTATTTTGGATATGAATCCCAAAGCAGTGTTTGTGCCATGTAACAATCATTTGCTCATTCTTGCTGGTGTCCATGCAGTTGGTGTTGGGACCCAGTATGTGAATTTATTTGGCACTCTGGAAAAGGTGTAAACATTCTTCTCAAGCTCTACCCAAATGTGGGATGTTCTAAAGGAACATGTACCAATCCGCTTAAAGCGATCTTGTGACACAAGATGGAGTTCAAAGCATAAAGCTGTACATGTACTTGCTGAGCACACGGAGGAAATAATAGACACTTTGGAAGTGTTGGGAGATGGGCCAGAAGAAACCGCTGAAACCAAGGATGATGCAGGGAGTCTGTTAGTTTGCATCATGACCTATCCTTTTTTCTCATTCCTGCATTTTTGGAGCCCAGTACTGAAGTGAAGGACTTGCGCTTGATCAATGTGTGCAAAAGTTGAAAGCATTAGCTTTATGTGTCAAAGGCAACTGAAAAAGCTCTACAGGTGTGCAAAATGTTCAACATTTCGACAGAGAGAAGAGTTGGAAGACGTAAGAAGATGCCTGGTGAGCTGAGTTATGATGCTGGCTTGACCTTACTGCAAGAAACACGCAGAGAACAACTGGAAGCAATTGATAAGCTTATGACAGAAATTACAAAACCTACAATTCAGATTAATATGCTTCACCAGCAATTTGCTTTCCTGCAAATCCAGACATTGTTGGATACTGAAAAATATGATTTTATCAATTAACAAATTCTGCACACGTGCCAAGTACACAGAGTTGAATGCTGCAGCTATGATAAACAAAATAAATCACCATCGGCACCACATTGTCTTGTATAAGGAAGACAGTCCCGATGAGCATATTGCTAACTGGACAGCTTTAGATTTGCTTTGGTGGGTGTACAAGTGGAAGCTGCAAGAGAGTTTGACTAACTTTGTTGTGATATTAAGAATCTTTCTAACTATCACTGTTTCAACTGCCAGTTGTGAAAGAAGTTTCTCAAAACTTAAATTAATCAAAACATATCGGAGATCTACAATGAGCCAAGAAAGAATGAGTAACCTAGCAATACTGTCTATTGAGAGAGATTTCAATATAGATTTAAATTCTGTTGAAACATTTGCAAAAATTAAAGCCAGGCGATTTAAAAAAAATCTGTGTATACTAGCTTTACATGCATTTTACTTTAAGCGCTTGTCTTATATAGTTTTAGAAGGGAGCACATCTTGGAGGAGATGCTCTCCCTTTTGCCGGAGATTCCGCCAATGCGCACATAGCAGACAGTGAATAAGTTAAACACTCATGACGTTTGATTCTAGTCTTCTTTATTTGTAAATTTAAGATGTTATTTTTGTCGTTAAAAATAAAGCTTTGTTTAAAAAAAAAAAAAAACCTGTCTCCTAAGTTGTTTAGCTGGCTCCTAGATTCAAAGCAAATTTGCCGGAAGAGGCTCAGTCAGTGCTAATAGGTTAGGGGGTGCAATACTTGCCTTGCCCTGGGCGCTGACAACCCACGCTACGCCACTGTTGTGTCATAAACCTTCTTCTTTGAAGGAGTGGTTATTTCATAATTTAGATGTTGTTCGGGCATTGAAGTTCTTTCTTCAGGCTACAAAGGAGTTTTTGTCAGACTTCTTTCTTGTTTGTGTCTATTCTGGGAAGCGTAAGGGGCAGGAAGCCTCGTCCTTGTTTTTCTGGTTGAGGAGCATGTTTGCTTAGCTTATGAGTCAGCGGGACACAAGCCTCCTCAGAGGATTAAGGCTCATTCAAATAGAGCTGTGGCTTGCTCTTGGATTTTTGAGAATGAGGCCTCTAGGGATCAGATTTGTAGGGCGACTACCTGGTCTTCCTTAAATATTTTTTAAAAATTTTACATATTTGGCGTTTTTACTTTGGCAGAAGCAGCTTTTTGCAGAAAGGGTTTTGCAGGCTGTGGTGCCCTCAGAACAGGGTCCGCCTCTCTTTTTACCCTCCCGTTTTCATTCAGTTTCCTCTAGAGCTTGGGTATATGTTTCCCACAAGTAAGGAATGAAGCCATGGACTCTCCTCATATTAAGAAGGAAAACATAAATTATTCTTAACAGATAATTTCCTTTACTTCTGTATGAGGAAAATTCTCAGTTGGGCGGACTTAAATTTGGTTTTGTTCTTCTTGCACCATTTATGCACTGATAATTCTCCTACTTTTCCTTGTTTCCTTAGCAGAATGATTGGGGGATGAGGGAAGTGGGGGAGGCATTTAATCCTTTGGCTGGGGTGTCTTTGCCTCCTCCTGGTGGCCAGGTTCTGTATTCCCACAAGTAAGCAATGAAGCTGTGGACTCTCCTCATACAGAAGGAAAGGAAATTATCTGGTAAGCATAATTTGTTTTTAATCATTTTCATTCCTTTCATCAGAAGGAACAGAACACTGACTCCTCTGCTCAAAAGCAAGGTTCATGTAGTTCAGTCTGGAGACCTAATGTTAACTGGAACAAGTCAATACAGGGTAAGAAAGCTATCCCTGCTACCAAAACGTCATGAAGGTGCAGCCCCTGACCAAGAAGTTCTAGTAGGGGGCAAATTAAGCCTGTTTCAGGAGGCTTGGTTTCAGTCTGTTCAAGATCCCTGGATTTGGAATATTGTTTTTCAGGGATATTGAATAGGATTCGGAACAAGGCCTCCCAGAGGAAGGCGTTTTCTGTCCAATATTCCAAGGAATCCTTTAAAAGCTCAAGCTTTTCTTCAGTCTGTCTCAGATCTGGAAAATATGGATTGTTCCAGTTCCTTTGCTGGAACAAGGGATAGGATTTTATTCAAATCTCTTCATTGTTCCAAAGAAGGAAGGTACATTCAGACCAGTTCCAGATCTAAAGGCTCTCAGACAGTTTGTAAGTATTCCATCCTTCAGAATGGAAACTATCCAGACTATTCTGCCTTTTGTTCAGCAAGGTCAGTTTATGTCCATAATAGATTTGCGGAGTTTCCATACCTGGACAACATCTTGGTTCAAACTCCATCTTTTCCTTTAGCAGTATTTCACACCAAAGGACTCTTGTTGTTTCTTCAACAGCATGGTTGGAGGATCAATTTTCCAAAGAGTTCTTTGGTTCCTCAGACAGAGTTAACTTTCTTAGGTTTCCAAATAGATTCAGTATCCATTAGTCTTTGTCTAAAAGAGCAGAGAAGGTTAAAATTAGTGTCAACTTGTCTGAACCTTCAGTCTTTCTCATTTCCTCCAATGGCCCTGTGTATGAAAGTACTAGCTCTCATGATTGCAGCCTCAGATGCAATTCCATTTGCTTGATTTCACATGAGGTCTCTTCAGCTAGGTCAGTGGCTCAGGGATTATACTCAGCTGTCTTCCAAAGATATTTTTGGATCCCAGTACAAGTCAGTTTCTAACTTGGTGGCATTATCATCAGATTATTATTCAGGGGTCTGCGTTTGCTTATCCTACCTGGACTGTGATCACTACAGATGCAAGTCTTCAAGGTTGGAGAGCTGTTTGGGGGGTCTCTGACAGCACAGGGAGTGTGGGTTCCTCGGGAGGTGAGGTTACCAATCAATGTTCTAGAACTCTGTTTCCAGACAGTGTCACAGCAGTAGTTTATATAAAACCATCAGGGGGAAACTTGCAGTTCCCTGGCAATGATGGAGGTGTCTCGAATTCTCTCTTGGGCAGAATCTAATTCTTGTCTAGTATCTGCAATTCAGATTCCTTCATCTCTTTAGCCTCTTGGTTGAAACTTTTGATTCACAAGGCTTATATGGAGGTGGGTCAGCCTCTACCACAACAGATTATGGCCGATTCTACTAGATCACTTGCTGCTTCTTGGGTTTTCAAGAATAAGGCTTCAGTTGATCAAATTTGCAAGGCAGCCACTTGGTCTTCTTTGCATAATTTTACTAAATGTTACCATTGTTATGTTTTAGCTTCCTCTGAAGCAGCCTTTGGTAGAAAGTTCATTCAGGCATTTTTTTCAGTTTAATGATAAGGCTTGTTTTTGAGTTTATTTTAAGAGAATTTTCTTTTGCGTTGTTGATTTATTTTCTTAGCGAAAAAAAGCTGTGTTTTCAATCCCTCACTTTATAGTTACTCGTGGACTTCCACAGCTTGGGTATTAGTTCTCATATGTATCTAATCGTGGACTCTCGACACCTATGTGAAAGAAAACATAATTTATGCTCAGGGGTCAGCAACCTTGGGCCCCCAGATGTTTTGGAACTAAATTTCCCATGAGGCTCAGACAGCCTAAAGGGTGTTTCAGCATCATGTGAAATATAGTGCCAAAACATCTGGGGGGCCCATGGTTTCTGACCCCTGTTTATGCTTACCTGATAAATTCATTATTTCATGGTGGAGTCCATGAGCTCCCTTGGGGTTGATTTGTTTTGAGCAAAAAAAAATTTCCCTGCTCCTTTTTGGCTGTTATTCCTTTTTTAACCTAACTACTTAGCTATATGTTAGACTAAGGTATGTGTGAGGTGGAAGGGGTTTTATAAGGCTCTTGGGGTTTGGGAAACTTTGCCTCCTCCTAGTGGTAAGAATATAATCCCATATGTAACGGACTCTTGCCACTATGAAATAAATTAATTTATCAGGTAAGTATAAATTATGTTTGTTTCCCTATTTGATTACATTGTATCTAAGCCTCTGCAGACTGCCCCCTTATTTCAGTTCTTTTGACAGCTTTTTAGCCAACCATTGCTAACTCATAAATAACTCAATGGGAGTGAGCTTAACACAATGTATGGCACACATGAATTAGCTCTCTAGCTGTTAAAAACTTTTCATAATACACTGAGATAAGAGGCGGCCTTCAAGGGCTTATAAATTAGCATATGAGCCTCCCAAGGTTTAGCTTTCAACAAAGAATACCAAGAGAACAAACCAAATTTGAAGATAAAAGTAATTTGAAAAGTTGTTTAAAATTGCATGCCCTGTCTGAAGGTTTAATTTTGACTAGACTGCCCCTTTAATGCTCAACTTTTAGAAAGTGGTGGTGTTTTTTAAAAAAAAGATATGTTTCACAATTTTTTTTAATTGAATCTAGGCCAAAGAATAGTCAAAATAAATAGTGCAGTGCTTCATTGTTATGTAAAGATATATTGTGCTGGGCTATGAATAGTGTTTGCAAAACAATCTTTTTCATTTGTAATGTAATTTAATGCTGGTAAGATTTGTATAGCTTTTTTTAATTATAATTTGAATAAATCTGAACTAAGTTTCATGCTTCTATTTCAGGCATTTCAACTATGTTGATTTTAATTCCTCTGGAACATGTGTAGCATCTGCTGGTGCTGACAGCACAGTAAAAGTCTGGGACATTCGAATGAACAAATTATTGCAACATTATCAAGGTATATTTGAATATGTAAAATAAGCAAGTTTTTTTTATTAACTATTTAGACATCAAGAAATCATTTAAATGATGACACATATCAGCGATTCTCCCATTTAACCCTTTTGTGCTGGGGTTAACTTGTCTACATCGGAATAACTGTTCCGATGTAAACAAATTGAAATCTTGTGATCGTGCACGAGATTTGAATGATGGAATTGCATCGGGGGGGGGCGTCCCTATGATGCTAGACACACTCTCCAGACCGCGATCCCATCAGGGAAGCGCCAGTGGTTTCAGGAAAGCCAAGCGGTTACGCTGTATTTCGCCCTTTAGCGCTAAATCCCAGCAAAATCCGGACGAAATATAACATTCTAACGGCGTTAAAGGGTTAATGGGCATTTCCTAATCTAGCAAATGCTGTATGGCAACCAAAACTTGGCTCTGGCATCACTCCTCCCAATCAATATGTAAAAAGCATTTCTCTTTATAACAAGGATCACATAGTAGAATACAAGTATAACCTTTATTTAAATACATTAAATATCACAAAAGCATGTGAAAGGGTACAGATATAAAATATGTTTGAGGAATCACTTGTGTTAACCCAGATCATGACAAATAATTTGGACAGTCTTCCCTCCATTCGGCTTTTTATCGCCAAGAGCATTTCCTACTGCTGCATTTATATTATCGTGCAAAACACTTGAGCACTTCCTTTTTCCTGGAAACTAAAACAGAAATAACTTTTATTAGGAAAGTATATTATAAAATGCTTCTTTTAAAAATTTAAATGTTCTCATGTACATTTAAATGTTAGTTTTAAAATCCATTTAAAGGGACGCGAAACCCCATTTTTTTCATTATTCAGAAAGAACATATAGTTTTAAAAAATTCAACTTGCATGATTTAGATTGAACATGTCATTTTAAGACACTTTTTTTTCTTGGTATTTCCTATTGAAAAAATATGCATATACCCTACACTAGTGGGAGCTGCTGCTCATTGGTGCCTGCACACATTTATCTCTTGTGATTGGCTAACTAGATATGTTCAGCTAGCTGCCAGTAGTGCAATGCTGTTTCTTCAGCAAAGAATAACAAGAGAATCAAGTTGTTTTGAAAATAGAAGTATATTGGAAAGTTGTTTAAAATTGTATGTTCTATCCGAATAATGAAAGAATATTTTGGGGTTTCCTGTTCCTTTTAAACAACTTTCCAATTTACTTCTGTTATCAAATGAGCTTCATTATCTTGGTATCCTTTGTTAAAGAAGCAGCAATGCACTATTGTGAGCAAGTCGAGCACATCTGGTGGGCCAATGTGTGTATCCACCAATCAACAGCTAGCTCCCAGCAGTGCATTGCTGCTCCTGATCTTATCTAGGCATGCTTTTCAACAAGGGATACCAAGAGAATAAATAATAGATGTACATTTAAAGTTTTTTTCTCTTGTAAGATGTATCAAGTCCACGGATTCATCCTTACTTGTGGGATATTCTCCTTCCCTACAGGAAGTGGCAGAGAGAGCACCCACAGCAGAGCTGTCTATATAGCTCCCCCCTTAGCTCCACACCCAGTCATTCTCTCTGCCTGCTTAACTGCTAGGAAGGGCAAAGAGCTATGTGGTGACTAAAATGTTAGTTTTTTTACTTCTCAAGCAAAAGTTTATTATTTTAAATAGTACCGGTGTGTACTATTTACTCTCTGGCAGAAAAGGGATGAAGATTTCTGCAAGGAGGGTGATGATCTAAGCACTTTGTAACTAAGATCCACTGCTGTTCTCACAAGGCCTGAAGATTATTGGAAAACTTCAGTTGGTAGAACAGTTTGCAGGCTAAGCTGCATATGAGGTATGTTCAGTCTATATTTTTCTAGACAGACTGTGTTAAATCTAGAAAAGGCTGGCAATATCCCCATGAGGGAAGGGTAAGCTGTATTCAGATACTTTAATAGGAATTTCAGCTTGCTTGAAGGGCTCATTAGTTACTGGTGACACTGTTAGGAAAAACGTTTTGTTTTTTGATGCATTTATAAGGTTTTTTTTCAATCCGTTTTTGCCATTAAAGGGTTAATTGTTTATTTGCATAGCTGTGCAAAGTTACTAAGCCTTTATAATACTACTGTAAAAATTTTGTTAAGTTTCCTGCTTTTTTACACTGTTTTGCAGAACTGGTGCAGCTTTTTTTCTCTTAAAGGCACAGTACCGTTTTATTTCTAAGTGTTTTTTACTTTGATTACAGTATTTTTCAAGCGTGCTTGTTACATTACTAGCCTGTTTAACATGTCTGACACCAAGGAAAATCCTTGTTTAATATGTTTAGAAGCCATTGTGGAACCCCTCTTAGAATGTGTCCCAATTGTACTGATATGTCTATAAACTATAAAGAACATATATTAGCACTTAAAAATAGAGCAATAGATGATTCTCAGTCAGAAGTAAATGAGGGTTCGCCATCTAGCTCTCCCCAAGTGTCACAACCAGTAACGCCCGCACAAGTGACGCCAAGTACCTCTAGTGCGTCAAATTTTTTTTACTTTACAAGACATGGCCACAGTTATGAATACAACCCTCACAGAGGTTTTATCTAAACTGCCTGGTTTACAAGGAAAGCTGGACAGCTCTGGGTTTAGAAAAAATGCTGAGCCGTCTGACGCTTTAGTAGCCGTATCTGATATGCCCTCACAATGCTCTGAAGTAGGGGTGAGGGATTTGTTATCTGAGGGAGAAATTTCTGATTCAGGAAAGACGCTTCCTCAGATAGATTCTGATATGACGGCCTTTAAATTTAAGCTTGAACACCTCCGCTTATTGCTCAGGGAGGTATTAGCGACTCTAGATGATTGTGACCCTATAGTGGTTCCAGAGAAATTGTGTAAAATGGATAAATACTTAGAGGTTCCTGTTTACACTGATGTTTTTCCAGTTCCTAAGAGGATTGTGAATATTATTACTATGGAGTTGGATAGACCAGGTATTCCGTTCTCTCCCCCTCCTGTTTTTAAGAAAATGTTTCCCATATCTGACACCATGCGGGACTCATGGCAGACAGTCCCTAAGGTGGAGGGAGCTATTTCTACTCTGTCTAAGCGTACAACTATACCTATCAAAGACAGTTGTGCTTTCAAAGATCCTATGGATAAAAAATTAGAGGGTCTCCTGAAGAAAATGTTTGTTCATCAGGGTTTTTCTCCTTAACCTATTGCGTGCATTGTTCCTGTAACTACTGCAGCTGCTTTCTGGTTTGAGGCTCTAGAAGAGGCTCTTCAGATGGAGACTCCATTAGAAGAGATTATGGACAGAATCAAGGCCCGTAAGTTGGCTAATTCTTTTATTACAGATGCTGCTTTTCAACTGGCTAAATTAGCGGCAAAGAATTCAGGTTTTGCCATTTTAGCACGCAGGGCGTTATGGCTTAAGTCCTGGTCTGCTGATGTGTCATCCAAATCTAAACTTTTGAACATCCCTTTCAGAGTAAAGACCCTATTCGGGCCTGAACTGAAAGAGATTATTTCAGACATCACTGGAGGGAAAGGTCATGCCCTTCCTCAGGATAGATCAAATAAGATGAAGATCAAACAAAATAATTTTCGTTCCTTTCGGAACTTCAAGAGTGGTTCCATTTCAGCTTCCTCTGCTGCAAAGCAAGAGGGGAATTTTGCCCAATCCAAGTCAGTCTGGAGACCTAAACAGGCTTGGAACAAGGGTAAACAGGCCAAGAAGCCTGCAGCTGCCTCTGAGACAGCATGAAGGGGTAGCCCCCGATCCGGGACCAGATCCAGTGGGGGCAGACTCTCTCTCTCTTCACTCAGGCTTGGGCAAGAGATGTTCACGATCCCTGGGCTTTAGAAATTGTGTCCCAGGGATATCTTCTGGAATTCAAAGACTCCCTTCCACGGGGGAGATTTCATATTTCTCGATTGTCTGTAAACCAGACAAAGAGAGGGGCGTTCTTACGCTGTGTAGAAGATCTGCTTACCATGGGGGTGATCCGCCCAGTCCCAAAAGAGGAACAGGGACTAGGGTTCTACTCAAACCTGTTTGTGGTTCCCCAAAAAAAAGGGAACTTTCAGACCAATCTTGGATCTCAAAATTCTAAACAAGTTCCTCAGGGTTCCATCATTCAAGATGGAGACCATTCGGACTATTCTGCCTCTGATCCAGGGAGGTCAATATATGACTACCGTGGACTTAAAGGATGCGTATCTACACATCCCTATTCACAGAAATCATCATCAATTTCTCAGATTTGCCTTTCTAAACAGGCATTACCAGTTTGTGGCTCTTCCCTTCGGGTTAGCCACGGCACCAAGAATTTTCACAAAGGTGCTAGAGTCCCTTCTGGCGGTTCTACGACCTCGGGGCATAGCAGTGGCGCCTTATCTAGACGACATCTTAATTCAGGCGTCGACGTTTCAGCTAGCCAAGTCTCACACAGACATTGTGTTGGCTTTTCTGAGATCTCACGGGTGGAAGGTGAACATAAAAAAAGAGTTCTCTCTCCCCTCTCACAAGAGTTAACTTTCTGCGGACTCTGATAGATTCGGTAGAAAATATTTCTGACGGAAGTCAGAAAATCAAAACTCTTAACCACTTGCCGAACTCTTCATTCCATTCCTCGGCCATCTGTGGCTCAGTGTATGGAGGTAATCGGACTCATGGTAGCGGCAATGGACATAGTTCCTTTTGCCCGCCTACACCTCAGACCACTGCAACTATGCATGCTCAAACAGTGGATTGGGGATTATGCAGATTTATCTCCTCAACTGCATCTGGACCAGGAGACCAGAGATTCTCTTCTCTGGTGGTTGTCTCAGGACCACCTGTCTCAGGGAATGTACTTCCACAGGCCAGAATGGCTCATTGTAACGACAGATGCCAGCCTACTAGGCTGGGGTGCAGTCTGGAACTCCCTGAAAGCACAGGGCTTATGGTCTCAGGAGGAATCTCTTCTTCCGATAAACATCCTAGAACTGAGAGCGATATTCAAGGCGCTTCAGGCGTGGCCTCAGCTTGCTGCAGCCAAATTCATCAGGTTTGAGTCGGACAACATCACGATTGTAGCTTATATCAATCATCAAGGAGAAACAAGGAGTTCTCTAGCGATGATGGAGGTAACCAAAATAATCCGATGGGCAGAGGATCACTCTTGCCATCTCTCAGCAATCCACATTCCAGGAGTAGAGAACTGGGAGGCGGATTTTCTAAGTCGTAAAACTTTTCATCCGGGGGAGTGGGAACTCCATCCGGAGATATTTGCTCAGCTGATTCAGCTATGGGTCACACCAGAATTGGATCTGATGGCGTCTCGTCAGAATGCCAAACTTCCTCGTTACGGGTCCAGGTCCCGGGATCCCAAGGCGGTACTTATAGATGTTCTTGCAGTACCTTGGTCCTTCAATCTGGCCTTCGTATTTCCACCGCTTCCTCTCCTTCCACGTCTGGTTGCCAGAATCAAGCAGGAGAGAGCTTCAGTGATTCTGATAGCACCTGCGTGGCCACGCAGGACTTGGTATGCAGACCTAGTGGGCATGTCCTCGGTTCCACCGTGGACCCTGCCAATGAGGCGGGACCTTCTAATCCAAGGTCTGTTCTCACATCCAAAGCTTGGAGATTGAACGCCTAGTTCTATCAAAGCGTGGGTTCTCTGAGTCGGTCATTGATACCCTGATTCAGGCTAGAAAGCCTGTCACCAGGAAGATCTATCATAAGATTTGGCGCAAATATCTTTATTGGTGTGAATCCACAGGTTACTCGTGGAGTAAGATTAGGATTCCTAGAATATTGTCTTTTCTCCAAGAGGGTTTGGAGAAGGGATTATCAGCTAGTTCTCTAAAAGGACAAATATCTGCTTTGTCTATTCTACTACACAAACGTCTGGCAGATGTCCCAGACGTTCAAACTTTTAGTCAGGCTTTGGTCAGAATTAAGCCTGTATTTAAGCCTGCTGCTCCGCCTTGGAGCCTAAACTTAGTCCTTAGAGTTCTTCAAGGGGTTCCGTTTGAACCTATGCATTCCATAGATATTAAATTTCTATCTTGGAAAGTTTTGTTCTTAGTTGCTATCTCTTCGGCTCAAAGAGTTTCTGAGCTATCTGCTTTACAGTGTGATTCCCCTTATCTTATTTTCCATTCAGATAAGGTGGTTTTGCGTACCAAACCTGGTTTTCTTCCTAAGGTTATTTCTAATAAGAATATCAATCAAGAGATTGTTGTTCCTTCTCTGTGTCCTAATCCTTCATCAAAGAAGGAACGTCTGTTGCACAATCTTGATATGGTTCGTGCTTTAAAGTTCTACTTAAAAGCAACCAAAGATTTCCGTCAAACATCTTCATTGTTTGTTGTTTATTCTGGTAAGCGGAGAGGGCAAAAGACTACGGCTACCTCTCTTTCCTTTTGGCCGAAAAGCATCATCCGTTTGGCCTATGAGACTGCTGGACAGCAGCCTCTTGAAAGAATTACTGCTCATTCTACTAGAGCTGTGGCTTCCACATGGGCTTTTAAAAATGAGGCTTCTGTTGAACAGATTTGTAAGGCGGCGACTTGGTCCTCGCTTCATACTTTTTCCAAATTTTACAAATTTGATACTTTTGCTTCTTCGGAGGCTATTTTTGGGAGAAAGGTTCTACAAGCAGTGGTGCCTTCTGTTTAAGGTCCCTGTCTTGTCCCTCCCTTCATCCGTGTCCTAAAGCTTTGGTATTGGTATCCCACAAGTAAGGATGAATCCGTGGACTCGATACATCTTACAAGAGAAAACATAATTTATGCTTACCTGATAAATTTATTTCTCTTGTGATGTATCGAGTCCATGGCCCGCCCTGTTTATTACGACAGGCATATATATTTTTATTTTTTAAACTTTCAGTCACCACTGCACCCTATGGTTTCTCCTTTTTCTTCCTAGCCTTCGGTCGAATGACTGGGGGGTGGAGCTAAGGGGGGAGCTATATAGACAGCTCTGCTGTGGGTGCTCTCTCTGCCACTTCCTGTAGGGAAGGAGAATATCCCACAAGTAAGGATGAATCCGTGGACTCGATACATCACAAGAGAAATAAATTTATCAGGTAAGCATAAATTATGTTTTTTTTTTTTTTGTCTTACTGGACTAACGACTTGCATATTAAAAACTATTGTAGTGGTGGAGACACTTTATCTCATTTTGATTAGATGTGCACGGCTGAGCAGTAAAAAAAAATTACCCTGTTGATCACCATGTTTAACTGCGCAGGCATACATCTACCTGGCCACTATAATAAAAAATACTAGTAATTTAGTCCTTCCTCGGTGAGGTTTGCTACCTCAATGTGTGCAAGCCTTTAATTACAAAATCACTTTCCACAGATTCTTTTCAAACATGTGGAGTGCGATTTACGTAATTGTGCGCATGCGCACATTGACGTAGCAAATGTCAACGAGGGAGCAAATTTCCAAGGAACAACAGTTCCAATACTTGGAAGTGGAAGACAAATCAACCCCTTTTTAGCTATGGAATACTACAGCAGTTTTCTTCACAGATAATTTTGCCAGCTAGGTGTCATTGTAAAGAAGCCAGGTGGGGGAAGTGTAATACTAACAGATTTTTTCTGCAATCCAAAGCACAAATGAATAGCATAGTTTAACAAATGTATTTAAATTACCAGTAAATACAGTAGATTTGCATAATCATAATAACAACAAGACCATGCAATAGCACTTAGTCTGAACTTCAAATGAGTAGTAGATTTTTTTCTGACAAATTTCAGTTATGTCTATTTCCATTCCCACTGCATCATGTGACAGCCATCAGCCAATCACAAATGCAAACGTATATTCTGTGAATTCTTGCACCTGCTCAGCTGGAGCTGGTGACTCAAAAAGTGTAAATATAAAAAGTCTATGCACATTTTGTTAATGGAAGCAAATTGAAAAGTTGTTTAAAATTCCTGCTCTATCTGAATCATGAAAGTTAAATTTTGACTTGAGTGCCCCTTTAATGATAATTTGAGCAATAAAACATTGACACATTTTATTATTTACGAATTTTAGCTTACATTTGGCTAAAATTTTAGCTGGGTGGTCAGTAAAATCAGCCACTGCATCCATTAAAAACGTCCTGGGAATAACATTGTACAGTATGCAGTTTCCTTTGTCCCACTATTATAACATTGCATGTTGTGTGTTCAAGATTAAACTAAAAGTTGAGTAAAAATCTTGTAATCATTGTAGTGGTCTCCATAATGGTTTCATATTTTCATCGCCACCCTTATCTGTTGTACTACATTGGTATGGTTGAAAGTCACTTATGGTCTGCAAGGAAAACTGGAAATTTAAGCTTACTTGCCATCATTTTCCTTTTCTTCACTCATACCTACACTGATATTCTCAAAGGTACCCCTGCTGTTTTTTTATTATTAATATATTCAACAATACAGTAATGTTGATAAAGAAACAAAACAGCTTGTTAACATGAGAACAGGACGTAAACATATTTATCACAGAGAGTTGGATGTTGTGGGTTTTTATTCCTTGATTTTGCCATTATAAGATGATTGCTAAAGGCTTTAGTGTTCAGATGAGACATTATTATGAATAGTTATTCTCCAGGATTCCAGCTGTTGTTCCTTAATGGTTGTAATCTTTTTAACAAAGTTCAATATTCTTTATATATGGTTATGTATTTTGGTATACATAAAGCTTTCTATCTCAACCATATAATATTAATTCTTGAGAAGAATGAATTAAAGAAGAAAGAAAATATGTAGTTGGGACATTGTCCCAAGGTAAAGTTTAGGGATGTAGGGAATGATGTAGCATTGTAAGGAATGGGTGTGAGGGGGGTATGGGGGAGCGGGAAGGGTGGGAGAGTGAGTGAGAGGGAAGAAAATAAAAAAAAGGAAAAAAAAGAAGGGGGGGGCAGGAGTTTTCTGTTGGATAGGGCAGGTTTGGGTAGGAGAGGGAGGGATGGCTGATGTCAGAGGAAGATCTGTCAGTAAGCATGGTACTAGTTGTTTGTGGGCTATATTTTCCCCAAAGGTCCTCTATGAGTTGATGTTTGTCCAGTTTGTCAATTTTCATAAAGTGGTAGCATTCTAGTTTAATGAGATCTGTCGTTTGTATGTGTCAGTCTTTGAGCGATGGGATTTTTGTACCCCTGCTGTTTTTATTAAATATTTCAGCTATGTATTACAGCTGAAACAGATCAGTGGAAGAGATGCTGCTTCTTATTCCTTTATTGTGCCATGAATTTATTGTTCTTTTTCATACGTTTGTTTTATTGTGTGCTCTGTTGTAAGAAGTGAACTACTGTATTGCTGGATACTTCCATCACTTATGTTGTGATTGTTGCAATTCAACCTGTATTTGGTTCTGAGATGTGTCTTCACTCACGTTAAGGTACCTCTTGATTATGAATCTTGTAATGTTAGTGATAAGCTATAGTTTGCAAGAAGAAAAATGAGATAGATTTCCCTTTTGTAATAAAATCCCAGTATAGAAAATCATTCTGTCACAAGTAATCTCCCATAAAAACAAATTGTTGCCAATGATAGTGATCTAGTGCATACTAAGCACAAAATGCATGATTTTGGGGTTCTTGGCCACTATATATAATGAAAGACATTTTAAGCAGCTACATTTAGGAAATGTTTCCTTCTTGCCACATATGCTGGTCCTAATTTCTATCCTGTCTCCCATTCTGTGATTTTGTGATTTTATTATTGTTTTCTTTTTAATATGTTTATGTTTGAAACACAAAAAACAAAAAAACAAGATATACATTACTATTTTACTGAAAATGTACTTACAAGACTGCAGGATTAGAGCTGAAAAAGAAATAGGTAAAGACATAGCCTGTAGGTGCCATGGGAGGTAGCAGACAGCTTAATGTACCTTTGTTCAGTTTTATTTTGGATGTTATGGGGTAAGCACATATGGTTTTTAAAGGAACAGTAAACCTAGCAAATATTGTTATATAATTCTGCACATAGTGCAGCATTATATAACATTAGCTTACCGCCATGTTTCTAGAGCAAAGGGTTATATACAGGGAGTGCAGAATTATTAGGCAAGTTGTATTTTTGAGGATTAATTTTATTATTGAACAACAACCATGTTCTCAATGAACCCAAAAAACTCATTAATATTAAAGCTGAATAGTTTTGGAAGTAGTTTTTAGTTTGTTTTTAGTTATAGCTATTTTAGGGGGATATATGTGTGTGCAGGTGACTATTACTGTGCATAATTATTAGGCAACTTAACAAAAAACAAATATATACCCATTTCAATTATTTATTTTTACCAGTGAAACCAATATAACATCTCAACATTCACAAATATACATTTCTGACATTCAAAAACAAAACAAAAACAAATCAGTGACCAATATAGCCACCTTTCTTTGCAAGGACACTCAAAAGCCTGCCATCCATGGATTCTGTCAGTGTTTTGATCTGTTCACCATCAACATTGTGTGCAGCAGCAACCACAGCCTCCCAGACACTGTTCAGAGAGGTGTACTGTTTTCCCTCCTTGTAAATCTCACATTTGATGATGGACCACAGGTTCTCAATGGGGTTCAGATCAGGTGAACAAGGAGGCCATGTCATTAGATTTTCTTCTTTTATACCCTTTCTTGCCAGCCACGCTGTGGAGTACTTGGACGCATGTGATGGAGCATTGTCCTGCATGAAAATCATGTTTTTCTTGAAGGATGCAGACTTCTTCCTGTACCACTACTTGAAGAAGGTGTCTTCCAGAAACTGGCAGTAGGACTGGGAGTTGAGCTTGACTCCATCCTCAACCCGAAAAGGTCCCACAAGCTCATCTTTGATGATACCAGCCCAAACCAGTACTCCACCTCCACCTTGCTGGCGTCTGAGTATGACTGGAGCTCTCTGCCCTTTACCAATCCAGCCACGGGCCCATCCATCTGGCCCATCAAGACTCACTCTCATTTCATCAGTCCATAAAACCTTAGAAAAATCAGTCTTGAGATATTTCTTGGCCCAGTCTTGAGGTTTCAGCTTGTGTGTCTTGTTCAGTGGTGGTCGTCTTTCAGCCTTTCTTACCTTGGCCATGTCTCTGAGTATTGCACACCTTGTGCTTTTGGGCACTCCAGTGATGTTGCAGCTCTGAAATATGGCCAAACTGGTGGCAAGTGGCATCTTGGCAGCTGCACGCTTGACTTTTCTCAGTTCATGGGCAGTTATTTTGCGCCTTGGTTTTTCCACACGCTTCTTGCGACCCTGTTGACTATTTTGAATAAAACGCTTGATTGTTCGATGATCACGCTTCAGAAGCTTTGCAATTTTAAGAGTGCTGCATCCCTCTGCAAGATATCTCACTATTTTTGACTTTTCTGAGCCTGTCAAGTCCTTCTTTTGACCCATTTTGCCAAAGGAAAGGAAGTTGCCTAATAATTATGCACACCTGATATAGGGTGTTGATGTCATTAGACCACACCCCTTCTCATTACAGAGATGCACATCACCTAATATGCTTAATTGGTAGTAGGCTTTCGAGCCTATACAACTTGGAGTAAGACAACATGCATAAAGAGGATGATGTGGTCAAAATACTCATTTGCCTAATAATTCTGCACTCCCTGTAGATATTTCACAACGAAAACAGAACGCTGCTCCTGGCTCTACTGAGTGGGTCTGTTTTCTTCTCCTAAGCACATCTGGGCACACTGTCTAGTCACAGCGCGCCCGATCGCGCTATGAAACTCAATGTAGCTCACTCCCGCTCTGGTCTGGTCGCGGAAGGGAGCTACATTGAGTTTAATAGCGTGATCGGGCCGGCTATGATTAGACAGCGTGCCCAGATGTGCTTAGGAGAAGAAAACAGACTTGCTCAGTAGAGCCAGGAGCAGTGTTTTGTTTTTGTTGCAAAATATCTATATAACCCTTTGCTTTAGAAACATGGCGGTAAGCTAATATTATATAATTCTTCACTATGTGAGATGGTAGTGCTAAAGAAGGATAAATATAATTTTTATAGAAAAGGAGGCAGTTAGGGAAGTAGTTGAAGGTAAGATTGCTATAGGCTGTGTTTGTTTTGTCATTTATTTGAATTTAACGGGGCAGTAAAATATTTAAAACAATTTTGCAATACACTTTATTTCTTTCCCTTCTTTCTGTAACTATATTTTAAGGATTGGAATTGTACATTTTAGACTTCTAAACCCTGCCTCATTTCTGTACCTATTTGGCTAAAGGCTGAGATTGTCACATAACAAACTGCAAAACAATGGATAGTTTGCTAACACAATGACATACCTCCCAACATTGGAAATGGCCAAAAAGGGACACTTTTCTCCCGTTAATAGAGCTCCGCTACACCCACATGGGTGCTATACACATATTCTATTAGGGGACACTCAAACATATTTACACACACATATTTACATACACACATATTTACTCACACACACACGTACATAAAGCCTTCTCTTGAAGAAATGGGGATAAGTAACACTTGTACCCCATGACACTTCAGATTGCTACCAAATGCTTTGCTGCCCTTTCTGGCGGCTAAGTGGTAAAGTATATTGTGCATCTCATGACAACTCAGATTTTATGTTACAGAAAGGCACAAAAGATCACTTTTGCCTGTAGCATGCTAGGGTAGCTCACACTTTCAAACACGCTCCTATTGCTCCTCACCGTCTGACACTGTTCCTGTCTTGGTGCTAAATGTGTGGGGCCTTGCTAGAAAGGAGTATGTAGCAGTAAGCACCATGGCTAGCCTGCCTGAATCAATGTCTGCTGATCCGCCGTGATATCATTAACCACCAGACCAGTCACGGTGTACAATCAACCCTGGGCCCAGGACATGCACTCACCAGAGCTGAGATAGTATAGGAGAGAGAGTAAGTTTCCTTACAGAGCGCAGATAGTAGACTCACGTGTAGCAACGCCTCTATTGAAGAGCACTAGCTTTTGGTTATGAGGATCACGTGCGGCACCAAAAACGTAAGGACTGGAGCCATGTGCAGCCTGCAAGCATGTTATTGGGTAATATAAACGTCACGTGACTTAAGGACCCAATAATAGAAAGTTGGGTTTTTAACTCCTTTGCAGTGGCCCGGAGGCAGTGCGGGAGTCAGGACTGAATGCTGTTTGACTGGGAAAGCGGGACAGACCTCTCAATTCGGGACTGTCTGCTTCACTAAAAAGTTTGGATAGGCTACTCCAAATAAAGCAAGTGGCGGGTGGAATTTTCTTATTGAAAGATAATTGCAGAACACTAGGTGATAATGCATTGAAATGCATTTTATACTAACGTTATGACCATGTCTAGCCTGATAGTCTGCTGACTTAAATGGGGTTGCCACCTGTCTGGGATTGACCCGGACAGTTTGGGTTTCAAACTGTATGCCCGGGTTTCCTGTTTAGTCAGGCCCGGACATGCAAATGTTAAGATTTGGCCGATATGTTATTCTTTAGCAGCACAACAGAAATGTATTGTAATTACAATGTGTTTACTTTCAGTTTAAGGTATAAAATTAGTATATTTTTTTTTAATTTAGACCAGCTTTTTTGTTTAGTGTGCAAAATCTACTTTAGCAAATGCTACTTGTTCTTTATTCTCTCTCATTTTCACCCTCTAACATAAGCTGTCATTTAGAAGTTATTTTGCGTGCAATTCTTGGATCAGTAAATACATTTTCGCAATAGTGTTTGTCTATTGTTAAGTGACAAAAACAACTGGAGATATCTAGGAGATTTGTTTCATGTTATTCATTCACTTATGTACACCCGACACCTGACATTTCTCTGATGGTTGGAGACTCTATTCTCAACACCTCACCCCAGGTCCGCTGCCTTGGGGTCACACTAGACTCAGAACTCACATTCAACCCACATATACAAACGTCCCTTCCTTACTCAAAATACTACAAAAATACTTTTTCATTCCCTCATCCTGTCACGCATTGATTATTGCAATCTACTCTTAAATGGCCTTCCAAAACACCGCCTCTCCTCCCTCCAATCTATTATGAATGCTTCTTCTAGACTCATCCACCTAAGTCTACGATCTACATCAGCTGCTCCGCTCTGCCAGTCTCTACACTGGCTCCCCATACACTCCAGAATACAATTTAAAGTATTAGCCCTAACCTACAAAGCACTCAACAGTCTAACTCCCAACTATATCTCCTCTCTCATCGTGAAATACTCCCCATCCCGTCCTCTTCGATCAAACTCTGACCTACGTCTCTACACTCCTGTTATCTCTACATCCCACTCCCGCCTCCAAGACTTCGCACGTGCTGCTCCTGTCCTCTGGAACTCTCTACCCCGCTCCATCAGACTGTCTCCAACCTTGTATAGCTTCAGAAGATCCTTGAAAACCCACCTATTCAGAGAGGCTTACCATCTCTCCTCCATCCCGCATCCGAACCAAGCTAATACATGTACATGAACTGCGTACATGAACTGCCTTACTCACTGCTGCAAATACAACCGATGTAACAAGCTACCCCAACCTTATCTCTCTGCACCCTAAACCGATAGACTGTGAGCTCTCCGGAGCAGGGCCCTCTTCATCCTGTGCTAGATTTGTTTAGTCTTGTTATGTTTTGTATTGTATCACAGATCTTTGTCATTGTATACCCCCATCGTTGTACCCAGCGCTACGGAATTTGGCGGCGCTATATAAATAAATGATAATAATAATAATAATAATAAGAGCCCTGTGACTAGACTAAGTGGGGATAAAGATTAACCTAATAACAAGGATAAGGACCTTATACTTCCTCATTTATATGGAGTATAAATTGTAAAAGAAAATAGATTGAATTTCTATGAGTTAATCTTTTACTCTTCAAAAAGTGTTGCTGCTGTGTTTCAACACAGTAATATACTCTTAGCAGTCCATACCTAATAATATCCAACAGTGGCCCCCAATGGTCAAGATTTCCGTTCTTATTTGTACATATTATAGAAAAGAAGGTTCAGTCAGTTTGATTCTTTAAATGGTCTTTTAAGCAGAGTAATGTATACATTTTCAGTCAGTTTGATTCTTTAAGTGGTCTTTTAAGCAGAGTGATGTATAAATACTGTATTGTTCGCAGTTGTGGAGTGGTGGAATTCGACATATCTGATATGACAATCTCATAGTCTCTTGATCTGTCACAAGAATCTGGTACCTCCAATGTAATTGGGTATTTGCTATATAATTACTATGCATTGTGGAATATATGTTATTATTTTATTCTTTACTAATATATGTGAAATTTATACACTAAAAATTTAAAGTTCAGTGATATTAAATCAACTTTTACTATATTCAACATTTACTTGTTTTTCTTTTAGTTCATAGTGCAGCAGTCAATCGTTTGTCATTCCACCACTCTGGTAATTATCTCTTAACTGGATCCAGTGACGGAACTATGAAGATATTAGACCTTCTTGAAGGAAGACTCCTCTATACTATTCACGGCCACCAGGTATCTGCTGTTAAACATATGGTTGAAGGACAGTTTAGCTTTTACTTCACATTGTTGTTCATAAGATCATGTAAATAAATATCAATTATGATTAACAAGAAGAATTGCATAATAATTAAAACATGGGCAATTTCTTATGTTTAACAGTATTTTATTTTTTCATAAGGTGGTGAGAGTTCACATGTCTTAACATCTGGGAACTAGGAGGAGACAAAAATTCCCAAACCTCTAAGAGCAGTTAATCCCTCTCTGGTATTTCAGTCTTTTCTTTGCCTTCACAGGAGGGAGGTGAGGAACTGAGGTGCTCCAGATTCTTTGTTGAGAAGGGTCCTCACACTAATTTGAGGCCCATTTCCCCCTCAGAGAGCTGCTACTGAGAGTCAGAGGAGAGATTTGAGTATTGGGCAGTGGTCAGTCACTCCCAAGAAGGAGTTAGTCACAAGCCTGCCACAGACTGAACCCTTAGGCTGCTCCTACTGTTTCATACTCCTTATATAAAATATCTGCTGTGAGGTACACAACACTGGATGAACTCTCTACTGGAAGCAGTTTTCTTTCTGCAGCTGATAACAACAGAAGAGTGGGTGCTTCTCAAGGTAAGTGAACAAACACATGCACGCACATAGCCCGCAGGCTATTCGCAGGTACACCATTTATGAGGTATATCCTAGCCAGGAGACGCAGTGACATACAGACATTACTACATTTCTTCAACAATATAAGAAAGAGAAGGACCTATGACTGTTAGATAGTCCTATAGAAAGACAGGGAATACAGCACTCTTTTAAACACTTTTTAATTATTGTATTAATACAGTTCTAAACTCCTGAACTGCAACAAAATGAGCATAGACAGGTATCATAACAAGATATACATCATATTATATACAAAACACAAACACACCCAAAGCAGTCATTCAAAATGCAAGCACAACCTTCTATATGCGTTTTGACGCTGAAAAAAACAACCTAAGCCAAAAATAGCTTTAAAACAACCTATATGGCTATGATAAGTTCATATTGGACACTTAAAGTAATCAGCGCTGATACTCAAAGCAACACCAAAAAAGGCGTTCTGTTAGAAAGATAGACACATCCAATGATATAAAAAATAGGAGCCAGTATAATGGTTATGTGTAGCAGTCTGTCAAATGGTCCTCCAAGTAATTAGCACACTGTGTCAGTAAGCATTAATAAGAAAGCAAGCAGACGAGTTAAATCGACAAACAGCAAGCCAGTCCAAAGTAAGTCAGCTTTATAACTTTCCGACTTTGTGTAAGAACAATTGCAGATCATACAGTACTGTAATAACAAGTGGGGAACGTTACCTTCCGCAACTCGGCTTCATACGTTACACCGCTATATTTCAAAACGAAGCAATTACCTCCTACCTGAAGCCTTTATTCCCTCCTTTACCAGACCTCTGTTTACCGCAGGTTCCTTTAGACTTTAGTACTTTGTGTATACTTGTTCCGTAGTTGTACGTGAGGCAGTCATGCTGTGCTTGGTGTCGCCGCTCGCTTTCTTTTTCCCATGACACTCAGTGTGTTCCTTTCAAACTTGGAATCTGTTACTTCAAAAGACCGCATCCAGGTGAGTTGCTTCCATACAGTCAAACAAACCAGCCAACGCGTGTTTCACCCATAATCCTTTGCGACAAGGGCTTCATCAGGGCTGTCAATCAGAATGTGAGTCAGTCTTTTACAGGTAAACTCCAGCTCTTTTTCTTGCATCATTGTTTCTTAAGGTGGATGAGTACCGTCTCCAATAATTGCTCATTGCTAAGATTTTACAAATGTTTTTCAAACAGTATATATGTATATACACTATATTTAACATTCATTCACCAAACATACATTCACACTAAGAATATGTTATCCAATAGTTGGTAATAACTTGTCATTTTTCTTCACTTAAAGAAAATGTATCCTTTCAAGTTTATAACTTATAACTAGTTATAATAACATATATGAATATGCTCTCAAAAGAAACAAAGAGCTTCTAGGTTTTATACTCTCTTAGTTTTTTAGAGGACAAGCACCCCACAAGTTATTCTTAGTTTTTGTTTGTTACTTCAAAAACTACCTTTTACTACCCATTAAATTCTAATAGTATGTAACTTGGTTTGTGCACTACATCTAGTCTGATTTTTACTATATGCAAGTCTATATATACCAATATAGTTCTTTTTAATTGTGGGGGGCCTAATCTTTCTTAGAGTATAAACATATCCATCAATGTACACAGGTATAGTGCAAAAATCAGGATATCTTTTATAGAAGAATCATATTTATATTTTACTTTCTCTTAAAGGAAACTCACAAATTCTAATTTCTCATTTAGTCCCCTAGGAGACAATGTTTTTAGAGTATACATCCATTTTGTCTCTTTTTGTAGAAGGCACTTGTCATTGTCTCCTCCTCTTCCTGATGTGATGCCTCTATCAATACCCACAAACCTCAAGGTTTCTGGGTTTGATTCATGGCATTCCAGAAAATACCTTGCCACACTTGTATCCTTTAGTTTTTTTCATTAATCAAGAATTTGTTTTCTAGGAGTCATTCTTGACTCAATGACAATGCAGCTTTACATGGATCATAGTTACAATCAGCTTGCTTAAGACTATAGTCAGTTTCCAACCTATCTGTAACTCAATGTATGGAAAGGTTAGGTCTGATGACTACAGCATCAATGCTCTTCCTTTTGCACAATGTCATATGAGACCGCTTTAACTTTGCATATTTGAAAATGGTGTACAAATTACACTCATCTATCTCAAAGAATCCTATTGAATCCTTCGGTGTGGCTTTCTTTGTCCTGGTGGATAAATTACCAATCTCTCTTTCTGGGGGCTCTTCCTTTTGCACAATGTCATATGAGACCACTTTAACTTTGCATACTTTGAAAGTGATGTAAAAATGACACTCATCTATCTCAAAGAAACCTATTGGATCCTTCAGTGTGGCTTTTTTCCCCTGGTGGATAGATTACCAATCTATTTTTCTGGGTGTCCTTTATTCACCCACCGTGGAAAATAGTTTCTACATACACCATATCTCTTGAATTTGGGTCCAGTCTGGGGGTCCCGAAGAGCACAGGGAGTTATGTTTCCTCATCAGGCAAGGGTTCCAATAATTATCTTGTAACTAAGTGTAATCTTCAGGTCCCTTCATAGCTGGCCTTTCTGAAAATAGAAATGTATCTGATTTTTCATTCAGACAATGCTACACTTTCTAGCTTATATCATTCATCAATGGAAACTTGTACACTGTGTGCAGAATTATTAGGCAAATGAGTATTTTGACCACATCATCCTCTTTATGCATGTTGTCTTACTCCAAGCTGTATAGGCTCGAAAGCCTACTACCAATTAAGCATATTAGGTGATGTGCATCTCTGTAATGAGAAGGGGTGTGGTCTAATGACATCAACACCCTATATCAGGTGTGCATAATTATTAGGCAACTTCCTTTCTTTTGCAAAATGGGTCAAAAGAAGGACTTGACAGGCTCAGAAAAGTCAAAAATAGTGAGATATCTTGCAGAGGGATGCAGCACTCTTAAAATTGCAAAGCTTCTGAAGCGTGATCATCGAACAATCAAGCGTTTCATTCAAAATAGTCAACAGGGTCGCAAGAAGCGTGTGGAAAAACCAAGGCGCAAAATAACTGCCCATGAACTGAGAAAAGTCAAGCGTGCAGCTGCCAAGATGCCACTTGCCACCAGTTTGGCCATATTTCAGAGCTGCAACATCACTGGAGTGCCCAAAAGCACAAGGTGTGCAATACTCAGAGACATGGCCAAGGTAAGAAAGGCTGAAAGACGACCACCACTAAACAAGACACACAAGCTGAAATGTCAAGACTGGGCAAGAAATATCTCAAGACTGATTTTTCTAAGGTTTTATGGACTGATGAAATGAGAGTGAGTCTTGATGGGCCTGATGGATGGGCCCGTGGCTGGATTGGTAAAGGGCAGAGAGCTCCAGTCCGACTCAGACGCCAGCAAGGTGGAGGTGGAGTACTGGTTTGGGCTGGTATCATCAAAGATGAGCTTGTGGGGCCTTTTCGGGTTGAGGATGGAGTGAAGCTCAACTCCCAGTCCTACTGCCAGTTTCTGGAAGACACCTTCTTCAAGCAGTGGTACAGGAAGAAGTCTGCATCCTTCAAGAAAAACATGATTTTCATGCAGGACAATGCTCCATCACACGCGTCCAAGTACTCCACAGCGTGGCTGGCAAGAAAGGGTATAAAAGAAGAAAATCTAATGACATGGCCTCCTTGTTCACCTGATCTGAACCCCATTGAGAACCTGTAGTCCATCATCAAACGTGAGATTTACAAGGAGGGAAAACAGTACACCTCTCTGAACAGTGTCTGGGAGGCTGTGGTTGCTGCTGCACGCAATGTTGATGGTGAACAGATCAAAACACTGACAGAATCCATGGATGGCAGGCTTTTGAGTGTCCTTGCAAAGAAAGGTGGCTATATTGGTCACTGATTTGTTTTTGTTTTGTTTTTGAATGTCAGAATGTATATTTGTGAATGTTGAGATGTTATATTGGTTTCACTGGTAAAAATAAATAATTGAAATGGGTATATATTTGTTTTTTGTTAAGTTGCCTAATAATTATGCACAGTAATAGTCACCTGCACACACAGATATCCCCCTAAAATAGCTATAACTAAAAACAAACTAAAAACTACTTCCAAAACTATTCAGCTTTGATATTAATGAGTTTTTTGGGTTCATTGAGAACCATGGTTGTTGTTCAATAATAAAATTAATCCTCAAAAATACAACTTGCCTAATAATTCTGCACTCCCTGTAGTTCCTTAGCAAAGAATTAAGTCTCAATTTTTTTTTTCATTTGGACACAGAAAAACACTCTGTATTTCACTTCCCAGGAGGGGAACACAGGGTAGTAATTTTCCTAAGTTGGCAATCCATTTCAGAGGATTGATCTATCCATCAAGTAGTTTTCAAATAGATTGTGGATCAATGGAGTCTCTAGAGATAGGCCCTGATGACTTCTGTTTTCAGGAGTCATAGCTTGGACTGAATAGAGCATTCTTCAGTAACTCTTATTGCTCCAGCCAGGCCGCAGAACTTGGTTTGTGGATTTAAATATCATCTTTTCTTCATGTCTTTCTCTTCGACATTAGCTACTGTTTCAGGTCCTTTTTATCATCAGAATCAGCTCTTATCTTGAAGACTTAGAAATTAAATACCTATTTTTTAAAACAGAGCATTTTTGATGCTATAAGGGTTCTCCTTTTTTCCAGGCCAGGAAGCCTATTGCAAGTGAAATTTCTCAAAGGATTTGTGAACTTGTTTTTTTCCTGCTGTGATTTACAGGGATTTAGTTGTAATTTTTAGTATCATCCAGATATCTTTTTTTTTGTTTGTTTAGGGTTATATTACATATTTTGTGTGTGGTTTTATACTACAGAAATATTGCTAAGGGTCTTGACATCAAGGCTTTGTTCAATCTTAGTCAGGATATATCCAATTATTAAACCAATTTCTCAATCTTGGAAAAGTAATTTTTTTTTTTTTTGCAACCTTTACAGGTTTCCCCTTTCAAACATATACATGCTTTTGAACATTTATTTTTTTTATTTTGGAACTTTTTGTTGCTTTTTGCAACAATGTTCTGTCAGAAAAATTTCTGAATTATTTGCTCTTCTTGTGAACTTCCTTATCTTGTTTTATCAAGATAAGTTGGTTTTAGAGACTCAATATTATGTTTTCCCTTGTCCTAATCAAAGATTCAATTGAAAGTCTCTTATTTATTTTTGATGTTGCACGAGCATTAGAATTCTGCTTAGAAATTTCATAGGTTTTTAGACAATACTTGAATTGGTTTGTCTTTGGTTCGCTTAACGGTCCAAAGGCCACAGCTGTTTCTTTAGCTTCTTAGCTAACACTGCATGGTCTTTTTAAAAAACATATTTTTTCTTTTATTATTAGCTCAGTTCCCTCTTTTAGAGTTTTCAAGAATGGGGCTTATGTTGAACAGATTTGCCCAGTCAGCTTTGCGAGTTTTCTTTACATACTTTCTCTAATCTTCTACACTTTGATATGTTTGGTAGGAAGGTGATCCCAGGCACTAGTGTATGTTATTTAAGCGCCTGCTTTTAAAGGACATTCAGGCAGTAGTGTGTGTTATTTAAGTGCCTGATTTAAAAAAAAAAAAAAAATGTTGTCCCAGCCAATTAATCGTGGGTTGACAGCATAATGGCTTGTAATCTCTCACACCTTATGAAAGACAGCCAAATTCTATGCTTATCTGATAAGCTTATTTATTAACCCCTGGTGGTGACCGCAAGTCTTTATTTTTTTACTTAATTACCTTTTTTCTGCTGGCAGTTCTAGTTTGCACCTCCCTCATTCCCTTCCTACCTCTCTACTTCTCCTTTCTTGGCTAAATGTCAGACTAGAATACCAGAGATGTGAAAGAGAGTAAATGCTCTTAGAGGTTTGGCAATCTCTATGCCTCCTCCTAGTGGCAGGAGTTTAATCC